>NC_083622.1:9884460-10161960 GCF_963584025.1 Labrus mixtus | reverse complement strand
TATGACATGCATCCTGTCAGTTGTACGGTGATTACCTCTCTCGTGTTTTCTATCAATGTGTACTCAAAAGTCAAAGTCATAAACAGTAAGATTTACAAACTGAGAAATAACTTTTATCTGCCGGATGTGTTTCAGGAGTTATCATGTATATGATTATAAACATTATGATAGCTGAGTGCACTGCCCTCAAGTGGCAAAATGATCTTATTCATCAAGTGAAGTTGTATTAAAGACTTTGTTTTAAAGGTATTCAAATCTGCTGTCGAAACCAAACTCTAGTTTTAATAATACACTCCACAAACTGTCCAGGAGATGTGCTTACACTGCTCAAAAATGACGTTGGCTTTAATAAAAGTACATGGTAAATGGGCTGAACTTGTAAAGCGCTCTTCTAGTCTTCTGACTACTCAAAGTACTTTGTCACCTCATGTCACATCTACACATTCACACACTGATGGTAGAGGCTGCTTTGTAAAGTGACCATCAGAAGTAACTAACCCCATTCATACACATTCATACGAAGCAGCAATGGGCAATTGGTCCAGAAGCGGACCTCAGCTCATGCTTTGAGTGTGGGCTCGTGCACACAAGGTGTAGAGAACGAGCAGGGAGACAGGGAGGCGTCTGATTGGTTCATCAGATTGGTACCTCGTGTCAGACAATGGTTGTCTGACACGAGGTACATCTGATACAGATGACAGATTTTCTTTGTTCCTTTTTCAGAGAACATGAGTTATTAATTTCTGTCAGGACCTAAAGACAATTTCAACCAAAATCTTAAAAAGTGTATCTGGAGAAAATTACCATCCCTGCCTTTAAATGTGTCACTTAAAGTTGCTGTTGGTGTCAGATTATTTTTAAACATGATGGCGGGTCCGGGTCCAAACAGACTCTGGAATGGCCACTGTCTCCTCAACAGCATCATGTGCTGTTGCACTTAGTGACCTTCAGTGGGCGCCAAAGTGCACCAAACAACATTCCTACATATTGTTGCTTTAACTGATAATAAAGCCCCTTATTGTGTGGATTAATGTGACTGTAGTCCAGTGTGATGAGTAAAATACCTCCTCCTGGTCCAACATGTAGATCGGATTTCCGGAGTTCACACGGAGACCAGGGTTCCAGTGATCTTGGTGGGGTGGACGGTTGTGTGGGGGGCGGTCGTAGATGGGGCGATCGTGCGAGGGACGGATGTAGGAAGGGCGGTCGAAGGAGGGACGGTCGTAGCTGGGGCGGTCGTAGGCAGGACGGTCGAAGGATGGACGGTCGAAAGAGGGACGGTCGTAGGAGGGGCGGTCGTAGGAGGGGCGGTTGTAGGAGGGACGGTCTTGAGCTGGACGGTCGTAAGAGGGAGTGTGGAAGGAGTGGGCGTGGGAGCGAGGATGGTGATGATGATAGGAGGGGGGGACGGCACACCTTGCATCTGGACAGGAGAGAAGGAGGAGAAAAGGGGTCGGGGGAGGAAGGGGGGGGGAGAGAGAGGGAGGAAAGAGAAGGTCAGTTAGGATCATCGGTGAGAGTGCTGTGAGGCTGTGACATCCATCTGTCCTCAGAGAATCAGAGTCAGGTGTCTTTACAGTGTTTGTGATAGGTCTGCAAGACCACAAGAACATCCTGATATAAAGTGTGATGTTACAATAACAAAAGAAACATTCAAATATTTACAAAGAGCCTGTTCAGAAAGAAGACAAAAACAATGACACGACCAAACAGACCACAAAAACGACAACATTTCAAAAGCAAAGCAGCGAGCATTGACCGCATATTTATCAAGTTCAAACGATTAATTCAACCCGTGTGACTTTGTGTGGGTCTGATATGGGGTGGGAGGGGAATGCTTGTACAGTTGAATCTGTTTTATGGGGGGGAGGGGATTCCTTTGACTATTTCTGTTTAGTGTATCTCTGTTGGTAAATGGTAAATGGACTTGAGCTTGTATAGCACTTTTCTAGTCTTCTGACTACTCAAAACGCTTTTACACTGCAGGTCACACCTACACATTCACACGCTGATGGCAGAGGCTGCTGTGTAAAGTGATCATCAGAAGTAACTAACCCCATTCATACACATTCATACAGCGCTGACGAAGCAGCGGGAGCAACTTGTGGTTCAGACATGTGGCTGCAGGAGCTGGGGATCAAACCCCAAACCTTCAGATTGAGAGATAAAAATATCTAAGGAGCTACATGAGGTTATCCAAAAAAAAACTCAGTACAAGCCACCCAAGAGCCAAAACATCCATTGGAATAATTGGAGTAAAAGGTATAGGAGCATGAACAAAGTGAGATGCTCTAGTCCTTTTCATTTTGATTTTTTTAATCTCCAAAACCTACAGAGTTTAAACACCTCCAACGAGTTCCTTTTCCCCGGATTTCCTATAATTATAACTAAATGTGGATAAAGCTTGATTACAGGCTATATCATATAAAGGAAAGTGAAGAATGTGGGAATAATTTAAAGGTCCCATATTATGCTTTTTCTGGTTTTATATGCTCTTTAGTGTGTTTTCCAAGTGTCCTGTGCATGTTTAGGCACATCTATGTGCAAAAATTCAAAGTCCGCGGAAACGCGGCTTCTCCTACGTCCTCCTGTTAGCTGTAGCATTAGCCGCATGTAACGCTCGGTTCTAGCCCCCCTCGATAAAAATCTGTCAGCCCGACGTCGTTGTCAGTGTGAGATCACTGATCTAAGCCCATTGGCTCGTTGTGGCAAGCCCTGCAGCTCATGTTGAAATTTCCGAGATGCGTGCTGAGCAACTGACCAATAACGACAGAGCGGATCGGCAGACCAATCAGAGCAGACTTGGCCCACGTGGGGTCTAACAGTGTGGGCTCAGCAGAGCGTAGCTGACGGACTCAGAGCGGAGAGGGAGCAAGGAGGAGCAGTACATGAAAACAGACACTTTTTTCGGACTAGCTATTGTGAACGTACGAAAGTAGGTACATAGATTAAATATACGAACCCCAAAAAGGGCATAATATGGGCTCTTTAAATGTAAAATATTTTAAAATTATAATCCACAACTCTATCTTTATAGTTAAATAAGTTTCTGTTGAGTCACTTTCTCAGTGAGGTTTCACATTGGTGATTGAGGCTATGGCCCACTGAAGAAATCCCTTACATTTGCAGTATTCTTTTGTATTCCAGGAAGGATGTCGAGTAGAAAATCCTACAAAAAGTCCCGAGCTGTGGGCATCGTCGAGCAGTGGTTGGTGCTAGGTTGAGGAAGTTTACTGTTTACTTCCTGTCCATGCTGTGATGCAAGTACTGATATTATAATGGGCAAAGAAAACCAGTAAGACGAATGACTAAACATGCTGAAAGTTTAAAAAAGTACACAACTTTTGTCTTTTTTTACAAAGTGACGCAGAACAGTACTATGTGGTGTATGCGACTATATGTGTTAAGACTTTAAAATAGTTCAAACCTAAATGGAGGGAAGAAAAGTTTGAGGTTCAAATTGAGTCAGAAAAAAAAAAAACAGCCAGCAAGGAATATGTTCATACTCTTTTTTCACTATGGGAATTTTGGGGCCGATATCATCAATATTATTGATACCGATAAATCTGTCCGATATCTTTCTTAGATCTATCTGAAGACTTGTGTAAAAGGTATAGAGTATAATGAAGGCAAGTTGGCTACTCAACAGGAAAGTAACTGTGCATGTGCAATGCTAGAGAAATACAATGAAATCAAATGAAATGCTATTTCATGGGTGAATAAATCTAGTAATGTCGGCATGTGTGTGCGATGAAAATGAGCCGATACCGATAGAGACTTGATGGGCTAATATCGACTGATATTATCAACTGGCAGATTAATCATTCGGGCTCTAGTTAAAAGATGCTTAGTTAGTTTCTTAGAATCTGTAGTCTACTTTCTTCTTTTGTAATGTAAGGGCGATTAGCAATCAGCTTTCAGATGCATTACAGCCACGGTCTGGTGACAGTACCGCATTACAACCAGGCGCCTGGGAAAATAATGGAAACAAATATTTTAAAGATGAGATAATAGTTTCATGAACACTTTCACCCGTTACTTATGATTACCCATCTCTAGCATCGTTACATTATCTCTAGTAGCGTTACGTCCTTACATGCAATTCTTGCTTTTTGCCACAGGTGCCACCAAAGAGAACAAAAGTCAGACTCTGTTAGATCTCCGATGTAAGACCTCTAATTCACACTCTGAAGTCATTTTTGTAACTCTTCTATTATGGGTAAAATAGCATGACCCTCCTTAAAAACGAGTACTCAGCGGCCATTGATTGGTGCTCATCAAACGACCGCCTGTTGTGGGGCGCCGGTTTAGCTCCACCCCACGTTCAGAGGTTACAATCCTCATCGCACTGGTCGCAGGTTTGACTCATATCTTGACGCTGTTTGATTTATGACAATCCTCCTCTCTCCCTCTCTCTCTCTCTCTCTCTCCCCTCGTTTCCTGTCTCTCTCTATCTATCCTGTCAAATGAAGGCCCCAAAAATAAAAACTTTTGAAAATGAGTGCCAGTTGTTGACTGTATCTGTTCCTGTTGTTTACTGCCTGTGGGTTTGTCTTCAGGTTTGCAAACTTTTGGATGCTCTCAGCTCCGAGGTAGGTAAGTGGGTCAGAGTGTACCCCATAATATTAAAATAGGTAACAGAAGTTTCAGAATACTTACAGTTGAGGATCTCTCTAAGCTCCTTTTTAAATGGCATATTGTAGCTTAGTGGGTCATACTGTAACCCTGAATTATAGATTTGGTATCCGTTGTTAGTACTATAATTAAACCCTGACTTTACAT
Source organism: Labrus mixtus (assembly GCF_963584025.1). Classification (NCBI taxonomy): domain Eukaryota; kingdom Metazoa; phylum Chordata; class Actinopteri; order Labriformes; family Labridae; genus Labrus; species Labrus mixtus. Next base: position 10,157,178 of record NC_083622.1, on the reverse strand, counting down.
CTTGTTGCCTTGTACCTACATACATGTATTTGATATGCACTTAAGTGGTACACAACAACAAGAAAGGGTCAATCAACGACGTACAAATTTGGCCTTAATCTAAGCATCTGTCTTTGCTCTTCTTAACCTCGATTCAATTCACACCAACAGGACAAGACAAAATACAAATTGGGTGATTAGAGAAATACAAACCTGATGAGAGAAGCAAAAAAGGAAAAAAAAAATGTGTTAAGCTCCCATCACTCTTATTCTTGACTCTTTTTGGCTTCATTTTTATGAAGATACACGACAGTGACTCTGCAAACTCACCCTTTGGATATGAAAAAATCTTGTCTCTATCTCTGTTAGTTTTAGAGTCACGGCTAAAAGTGATAATGGTCTAATTGAAGAAGTCCTAGATCCTGCTCACCGCCAAAATCTAATCATCTGTTCCTCGGCCCCGAGGCTGTCCTGTCCACCAAATTGAACAGAAATGTGTTCCGACGTTCCTGAGATATCCTGCTGACAGACAGAAACAGAAACTAATCTCCTCTGTGGGGGTACGAATTATCTTAGACGTTATCCCGCGATTGGGAGCATCATTTAAGAAGATGTGTGGGGGGGGAAATGGAAATTATATCTAAGGGCTCTGCACCTCGGATAATTTAAGAAATTGATCCCACAGTATTGGAGACATTAATATTTTTTACTACCTTTTTTTCCCAGGTAGTTTTTTTTTTTACTTCGTCGGAGGTGAAAAATGTGTGGCTAAAGACCTGAGGTAAATGAGGCCCTTTGTCTTTTCTCTGTCTGCTGCTGTCCAAGTTCTCTGAGCTTATTGCACCGTTTGAACTCGTGTTTTAACGTATTAAGAAATACACTTTAATAAAGGAATAATACTGTGTCTGTGCTTTGTCAGCACAAATGGATGGCTCACTTTTATCACCACATATTTTCACATGAGATGAATAAACTTGATTGATAATTTCTCATAGCTTGAAGCGGTTTTTTTTTTTTTTTTTTTTTACATCATTGCAATTTGAGCTCAAAGGCAGGGTTGGTAATTTTCTCCAGAGACACTTTTTTAAGATATTGGTTGAAAATGTCTTTAGGTCCTGACAGACATTAATAACTCACGTGCTCTGAAAAAGGGAACAAAGAAAATCTGTCATCGGTAGCAGTTGTAAGCCTGTAAAAACCGCTGAATGAGACATGAGATGACGTCGTTTTTCTACACAATGTAAGCGATGAGCTGAGGTCCGCTTCTGGAGCAACGGCGCTCCAGGATGTAAGTGAGGGGCGTGGCTTTAGAGGGAGCACAGAGGGGAGGGGGTGGGTGTAGACGAAGCACTGAGGGGATGCTAATTTCAATTATCTCTTTTTCGTCAATATGTATTACTTTTCCACAAAGCAAAAGGAAACTCCGAGCGAGTCTTCAGATTACAACGATGAGCATTTTTTTTAGTTTTCAGCTACAGAGACGAAAGCAGACGTCTTAAGGCATCTCTCATGCTTCATCCCGCCTGATGCTGCGATTCAAAGACTTTCCACTCAGTCAAGTGGAAACGCTGGGAACAACCACAACACACTGTCTTCAGACATCGCCAACGGGCTGAATCAATAGTAATTTATTACAACTGCTCCATATCAACAATAAAAAGACAATATCAACCCTTAAAGGCGAAGCAACACTCCACAATCATAGTGATTACATGCTCTGGTTCATACAAGAAGGTACATGAACTAATGCACACTGAAAAGTGGGATTATATGTGATGACAATTTCCAAGCAAGCAGTCCGAGTACAATTTCTAATATGCAGTTTGTAAGCGCAGAAGTCAAAGCTGGTCGCTTGGATGTGTGCTCACTATTTGGAACTTATTCACTCAAATCATGGAGCTCTGTCCTTACACCCTGTGCTGTATTACTGGCCTGCAGCGTCACATTCACTGCCCAAAGATTGACCCCAGAAAAAGTCAGAAATACAACAAAATCCTGCAGGATGTCTGAAAATACAGAAACAGTAAAAAAGAGAGCACACCCGACAGTAAACACAATTTCAGGTGCACGACTGCAACAAGACTAAAAAGAGACAGAAAAGTCAGCGCACCAAATGTCCTTTAAGTTTCCTTTATCTGAGTAAGAGCCTTCATCTGCGTAGCCTAGTGCTGAAACACGTCCGTTGTTGTTTTGCTGCTCTTACCCAGAGATTAAAAGTGTAGGATGAATGTAAACTCTCTGAAAAAGGTGTCAGTTTCACCTCTTGTCATGCTTCATCTCTTAACTTCTTTTCACCGCTGTGCCACATTATCCTGTTTTCTTCTTCTTCTTCTTTTATCACGCTGTCCACTTCTTCTTTAGCAAGCTAACTTCTGTTATGGCCACATTATTCATGTCGTAAGAGCCACCGATACGACTCAAGAAGAAGCAGTGACGCAGGGAGTCAAATCTGTCTAGATTGGCACCAGAGATTCAATAATTGTATCCTACATAATAAGAGTTGCCTGTACTTTAAGACACAGAAAAGTCAGCGCACTAAATGACCTTTAAGTTTCCCTTATCTTCAGTTAATCAGACATGGCGATTTTATCATCATTTATCGCAGAATCACAAGTATCGAGATATCATATTATCAATGCCACATTTGCCACGTGGGGTCCAGAATTACTCCGGTGTTTTATAGCCATTTTATAAAACTGAGACTTTCAGAAACTCTGCTGAACTCATTTCTGTTTGCAAACTCAGCTGTTGTGTCCAAGTTTCTCTCCTCAGAAACCCACAATGGCTTGCTGATTCGGTCTTATCAGTCAGCCTTGATTTGCAGCTGTAAACCGCTTTAGCGATTTCCGTGCCCAGAGATTTATCAGCTATGTTCTGAGAGCAGATAGTTTGGGGTGAAAGAACCAATTCTTATTTTTGTATTTGCCTGTTTACACCAGCGACCACATGCATTGTTTGGGTTTTCTACATTCTCACGCGGGCAGACATGGGGGAAGTAAAGTTCAGAGACTCTGTTTTGATGGATGGAGAAGGGTTTGACATGATACCCGAATTTTAGACTTCATTCCCATGGAGAGGTCAAAAAGCTCCAGCAACACTTGTAACTATTTTTAGACCGATGCTTTTCGGTTTGCGACATTGATCAGGGTCATCAAGGCCACAAGCCGAAATGTGTCGGTCTAAAATAGTTAATAAAGTAAATCTTTATACATCAAGTGTTGCTGGAGCTTTTTGACCTCTTCAAGCCTTTCACTGTCCATGCACCTCGGCAGATGGTCCATACCATGGCAACAAAAGTACAAGTCCTACTGTAGGCACCAAATTTTTGATCATTTCTTTGTTTTAACTACTAACAATTCAAGCTAATTCCTGCACGTTGGCAACATTTTGGTACCAAAATGGATTTCTGCAATCTAGCTAGTGTCTCTTCCTCTGCTCTTTGTCCATTGGTAAGATATAAATATAACTTCCATCTTTGATAGATGCCAAAAAGGACTTGGGGAATGTCAGTATGTGTTGGCCTGTGAGTTTGGATGGACAGCGATTGCTCTCTTTCTTTCACTCGCAGCAGCTTTGAGTTAACAAGTATGACTGAAGCTTCCATTCTTTTGGGGTAAACTGATCATTAATAAAAAAATCATTTATAAAGCACCTTCAAAAAAAGGTTTTTAAGTGCTTTGACGGGCAAAAGCAATGGCAGACCCCCCCCCCCCCAAAAAAAAAAACAGAGCAGTCATTAAAATTAGATTGTTGAGAAGTATCCAAGTACAAAAACTTTTGACAACCTCAGTTGGAGATCATTTTTGTTACAAATGGCAGCTTTAAAGAAAAAAGTGCGGACATGTGCAATCAGGGCAAACACACCTCTAGTGGAATTTGATACACACAAGTCTCTTTACTGTTTTTATTTTCTAAATCTGACTCATTCAGCCTCTAAAGCGTAGTATAAATGTGTTTCTGTAAATAAATCCCCAGGTTAACAAGTTGAGATCGACTGCGGCAGTGTGTGAGTAAGTCAAAGTTACATCCCCACAGGGGGTCACACCTCCTGCACCAATGAAAGCCAAATTCACACCAACAACATCTGCAGGCTGTACTACAAGGCCAGAACACACACACACACACACACACACACACACACACACACACACACACACACAAACACACAAACACACCCACACTGTTTTCAACGGCCAAACACACTCTCAGACACAAGAGATTTATTGAGCCAATAGAAACACAGCACATACACACCAGTAGATCCAAGCTGTTGCCTCCAGTTGAATCCAAGCGCTGTGACCGCTGACCTTTGATGTTCATCATCTGACTGACTGACTCTCTCCTCTTGAGGGGAGGCCACAAACAGTAACCTTTGGCCCACAATGCCACACTCCAGCATGTCACAACCCATTAGTTCACCGCCCCATCACTCGTCTTTTGACAGGAGAGGAGTTGACGTCTGCTGTGCCGCAGCCAGAGCAGAAAATCTGCAACAGGCAATCATCTAATTGTCGCGAAATAACAACTCAGATGACCCTTCAAGTTCCAGTTTGAATTATCAATCAAGCTGCTGAAATACAGATGAGCTCCTGAACAAGCAGAGCTAATACATATGCAGCAAAGGAGTGAATCATGAAGAGCTTCATGAATACACATTTATAAATGAGTCAAAACATGGTCATTATTAAATGGTCCTTCTGGTCTACACCTACAGAAGGCCAGAAGATGAGGTTCTTAAAAACACCTCCACAGTGACAGGCAGCCAGCCTTTGTCATTACAGCTGGGTAATGTCTAGATCATCACAATTCAATTTACATTATCCCGACTCCATATCAATTCTATTTGATATTGATGAATATGCTTAGATATTGATTCAATAACAGGCCTATAGATGACAGAAATACCCACATAACTCATTCCAGATCCTTCTGATGTTTGTTAAACAATAATGTGTGTGTGCGTAATTCGATTGGTTTAAAAACATAACTTGATCATTTAGTCAAGTGTGGGGTGTGAGTGGGGTTTGATTACAACCAAAATCATCAATTTCATGTTTTTCTGAATCAATATTGAATTGGGACTTTTAAAAAAATAATAAAATAACTTTTAAAACACACATGAACATCATATCAGTTCAACACAAGGAAATCATTTTCCATAGAAATATGGCTCGAGAGTAAATAATTGGGTTGATACTTAAAACCTTTTACGCATTCTTGTATTGCATGTACATTTTTACTCGCAAATCATTTGTGATACGTATAAACTGTTTCTTGCTGTCCACAGAGAGTTGAATTCTGGAACATACTCCACATCTTCATTTTGTTTGTACACTGTTTCCCTAAACCTCTCCAACACACTAAAGTCAGGAGATCGACTTAACAACTTGAGACGTGACCGTCCACTGGACAAATGAATGCATCATTAGCCGCAAGAGGCAGTGACCAATATTTAAGGCCCTCTAATGTGGCTGAGGTTTCTACTGCTGCACGTTTGTCCTTATAGGGTCAAAATAGCAACTGCAAATGTGAGATTAGAGTTAAGAGCGATATCTTTTTTTATCAAGGGTACAAGTATCTAGTTTACAGACAGCTAAAATCAATCATTAAAAGCTCACATCATCTTGAACTTACTGTCCAACAATTTCAATTTTTACATCACTTATTGTAACTTTTCTTTTTTTTTTTTACTTTTTAAGAAGAAGAAGAAGAAGAAGAAGAAGAAAAAGACTTGCAACGGCGACCCTCTGGTTCCCAAGACAAGTTCCTATGGACTGAGCTACTGCCGCCCCAATTTTTAATTGATATGATGAAAGACAACACGTCTGCACATCAGTGTGCTCCCCTCTTCAACTTTTCATCCAGACCTCGGCCCTGCATGCAACTCCTTCTTAGTGCGACAAGACCCACTCCACTTCACGTCAGGGTCCTGCTCACCCTGTTGGTGTTCCACTCTGCGATAACAACCTGCTCACTATACATGGTCTTTACTTAACGCTTTCTTTGAACACCCCAACAGGCTACCTTCAGGGCCCTTCAATCACACAGATAGACGATGTTATGGGATAAAACGTGAGCTCTCTCTGACGGTGGGATGACTCTTACTCCTCTGAACGCTGAGCGTGAGTCCAGTCACAAAAAGTTGCACAAAGATACATCATGTTACTTTGTTTATGAACAAAGTAAAATGACGTAATATGAATCATTGGGGTGGACAGACACTCGAGGCCATGAATATGGGCCACTGTGATGAGGTTGCATTAGAGGGTCACGATAGCCCCGGCTGAGCCTTTGTGTTTGCACAGTGTTTAAAAATGCAAGCGGCATGAGAGGAAGAAAGAGAGAAAGAGATGGTCCAGAGGGGAAGATTGAAAAATGTAAGAAAAAGAAAAAATCTCTAAAACAACTAAAAGTTAATAATTTATGTACGGCAGTTTTCACAGCTGGCATTATTGATTTCTGTCTTTTGTATTTTTTTTATTTTTTTACCTGTAGAAGAGTTTAATCCAGGGGCTTTATTGATCGATTATTAATCGATCGTTTTGGTCTGTAACACATCAGATATCCTCCACAACTCCCTCCGGCTCAAGGTGACATCAAAAACCGTCTTTTTGTTCAGTCAACAGAGAAAGACCAAGGATAGCAACGAAGTCTCTCATTTGCGAATAATGGAACCACCTAAAGTTTTATTCTGAGTGTGTTCTCACATTTAGACTAGCTGGTTAGTCTGAATTCACATTTCTGTTTCACCACCAAGGAAGTAAGTCGCTGGAACATCCCTAATAAAGACCGCCTCCTCCACGTAAACAGATGGGACATCGGTCAAATGAAAACATCAGATTACACGTCACATACATTTTGAGAACAACAATCTTCATGTCTTTTCTTCATTTGGAAAATTAATGATTTTAGGATAAACACTGACTTATTTCTCTCTTATTTAAAAACTCTGCAGTGAGGGCCGCTGGTTAGAATCCGACCTGTGGCTCCTTTCCCACATGTCATTCCTCTCTCGCGCTCCCTGATTTCCGACTATATCCACTGTCCTATCTCTCCATTAAAAGGCCCAAAAAGCCCAAAAATATATTATTTCACTCATACATCTCTAAAGTTGGTCACATCTTGTTTAATTCCAGATACTCACAAAAAAAAACACCTTGAACCATATTGTGAGGTATTGTGATATATTGTCAAGAATGAGACTGAAAATGGATGTCTCATTAAAACTTTTTTCACGAGCGTGCTGAAAGAGCTGAAGAGGCATTTTAAAGGAACAAGGCTTCACACTCTATTAATATGCTCCGAGCTGTTTCGCTGCATAGTGGGTTGTTGGGTAATTTTATCTTCAAAAGGCTACATGGAGAAATATTTTTGTTGCAAAGGGAAATAGTAAAAAATTTTACAGCTTGCATCAAACAAAACTAAAATGATTTCCCCAGATGTTAGCATCACCTCCTTGTTTTTATGATGCGTATAGGACAGTCAATTATGGGGATCCATCACTTTTTACTCATTACGCCTTTTTCCTCATGCATTGAGCTTTGTCTTAGACGGGTGTGTGTGGATTTAATATCCAACCACATTAAGTGAAGTATTACCTCGTGGTGACTATCACAGGGTTTTGGAGACATAAAGCACTAGCGGGCTTCTTCTCCCTTTCTCCCAAAAAGCACCTCAGCCCCTAAATCCAAACTTTGCAGCCGTTCAGAGCGAAGTCATGATGCTGAGATATTCACTGGAGGATGGCAGTGTGAGTCATCCTCTACCCAATCTGCACTACTCTACTGTAGGCCTCTCCACCCCCGAGGCTTCCTATTAAGGGCCTGTGAAGCGCAGTGGACGGAATTTCAATGAGCGGACTCATTCTTCCATCCGCCCGTCCGTACGTACGTCCATACAAACATACAGGGGGCACGTACACTGTAAACATTTGGCACAAGCAGAAATGCTGAGATGCCTCTTTTCTCCGCTCGTCTTCACTTTGTCTTTCATTCACTCTCTGTACTTTCCTCGCTCTGCCTTTGTTCACCTCTCTCTCTCTCTCTCTCTCTATCTCTCCCCTCAGTGGGCTCTTTTTCCTTTTTCTGCCATCCTTAGCAGTTTATAAAGAAGAGCGCCGTGCACCAATCGGATGACTGGTCAGCCTTAGTCAACGTTGTCATTACCGGAACCCGACAGGCCTAATGTTGATTTACACACATCGCTGAGCTCCAAAACAGTGCTAAAAATAAAGCTTGCAATATCCGCGGGTCGCCCCGGGGCAGATAATGTACTCCTGCAAGCATGGCCAACCAAAACCATCTTACTTTCTAGGCAAGAGAGCTCCACACACAGTGCTCATGTCAGTACCATGACCTCAGATGAACCCGCATCACAGGGTACAGCCGTCAAACAGATCACTGGGAAAAACAGAAGACTGAAGACCGATGAAATGTTGAATGAAGGAGGAATACATGGATGACATTGAGATTAAATGCAAGGCTTCACTTTGACAAGCTGTGAGTGGAAGTGTAGCGTGTGTGTGTGTGTGTGTGTGTGTGTGTGTGTGTGTGTGTGTGTGTGTGTGTGTGTGTGTGTGTGTGCATGCGTGTGTGCAGTACAGTAGGCAGCTGTCAGTGCTGAGTCAAAGGGCTGATGTCAAGTGTCAGCAGCAGGGTCACAGAGGCCCAGAAGTACTAGCCTTCCTGCTGATCAAGCACATTGGTCGTGCCCTGAACTTTTGTGAAATGCTGCGAAGGAGAAACACCAGCTCATTAGGCTTGCATCCGTTTTTTAGCCATATTAGACGATTGGCATAAGCATGCAGAACAGGTAATAACAATAAAACTCTGAATCAAGAAATCTGGCTTTGCTTCGTCGAAAAAGGTAATCAGTGTAAATTTTTCTGCTCCAAAGCATAAATATGACTAAATATATCAGAGGGGGGTTGATAGGTTTGCTGATCAATACCAATTACTCAACGATTACCTCACAGGGTGCTGAGACCTCTGGCTTTCAACACTCAATATCCAGCCAGAGCCATTTGAAACGCTCACAATCTCACAAAAAAAAAAGCTTCAAAAGTGAAGGACTACATGGTATAACAGCCATCACCCTGGACCTATTGTTCAGCATTTTAAAGGAGCAATCTGTAAGATATTAACTGAATGAAATGATAAAGTGACCTTACTGTATGATCAGACATTAAGGAAACATGCTATGTTGAAGTGCTGGCTTCTCTGACAACAATGCAGCAGCCAGTTTGTCCTCCTTCTAACTTTAGATTCTGGTCCTGGATGCTCTGGATTTCTTTTGGACCAGAGAAGGTAGGCGCTTTTAAGACACCCCCACACGGCCGTTTTGGAGGCCCCTCGGTTTGCCAGATATAAGAGCAGTTATCAGGTCAAACAAACAGGTGTTGCAGGAAGCGGGCAAGAGAAGTGGTTCAGATAGAAGTGATTGTACCCGACCTCAAAAGCCTCTGCATGTTTCTAATAAGCTCCACGAGCAGAAACGTGCTCAAACTAGGATGAATATTGGAGATGCTTTTGAAAAATGGAGAGAGGTTAGAACGCAGAAAGGTTTACAGACCGATGCTGAGCCGATGGCTAAACACTGAAGCTTCAGTGTCCACGACATAGCAACCTGTGTGAGCATCGACTTTTAGGGAGGCGGGGGGAGACAGCGCTCTCTGTTTTAAATCTGGACTGTAGTACCAATTTTAAACACTAGGTGTCAGAGTTACATATTGCTCCTTTAAGTCACAGCATTATAACCAAACTTTGCATCATGACACGCCATCAACTCTTGATCATTCTGCTGGATCTTCACTCCCATGCAGCATGTCTTGTGAAAATATGAATTTAGTTGTGCAGATTACAGGCTAACGTCATTCAGGAGTACTTGTGGAGTTGTTGGACGTAAGTAAAAGATAATGTTTTATCCGTGTTTCTACACTTAAAGCTTACTGCTTAATGTCATTTGAATAATCACAGTTTTTTTTAATGGCCCTAGTTTGGACTTTGACACATTCATTTCATGCTTAAACTGCTGTTACAATAGCTGTGGTTTAACTATTCATGATGAGGGTTTGCATAACGCCTTTGCTTGTCTGTTTTACTACACAACAGCAAAACAGAATCTACTACAAATTAAATTAATAATGACACACTAAAATACACTCCGAGTTGTTGGCCCAGTAGATCTTTCTGCTGGAGGCCAAAGTCAGTCTGCAAATATGACGGGAGCTTTATCTATTTTTTAGAATCTGTATATTTCAGATTTATGGGAGCACAATCCAGCTCTTTAACTGCCTTTAAACTGTAAAAAGAAATCTACAACTGGTCTGTAATACTCAGTGAATAAATGTACAGATGGTTTATGTCCTGAACAGCAGAATATGAACTCCCTGAATATAAAGTGACACTGTAGAGTGGGATGATCCAAAGCAGATTAAAACGGATACTTGTCCTGCACAGGCCTCAGGGCAAATGGTGTACACCTTCACATCTTTTTAAACTAAATTCACTCACAATGCTTTCAGCCCAAAAGCTAAGGTTTGAGGCCATGACTTTTCAGAAGTCAAGAGGGGAATCAAAACGTATGTACAGATGTACAGACTTGAAACATGTACAGTATTATTCTTGCAAACTTCTGAATTTAGTTTCAGCCTCGTACCTCATCATTTTTATCTACTGACTTAAATTTGCCATACTATGATGTTAACTTCACACTTTACACAACAGACAAGGTAGACGGTTTTAAGGTACCCCCACACTTGGCCGTTTCAGACACCCCTCTGTTTGCCAGGAAAACAGCAAACCAACCAGCAAGAGAAGTGGTTCAGATAGAAGTGATTGTACCCGACCTAAAAAGCCTCTGCATGTTTCTAATAAGCTCCACGAGCAGAAACGTGCTCAAACTAGGATCAATATTGGAGATGCTTTTGAAAAAATGGAGAGAGGTTAGAACGCAGAAAGGTTTACAGACCGATGCAGAGCTGGATAAACACTGAAGCTTCAGTGTCCGCAACATTGCAACCTGCGTGCACCTCAGCTCTCTAGAGGAGGGGGCGGGGGAAGACAGCTCTCTCTAAAATGTTTTGAATTTGGACTGCAGTACTCATTTCAAACACTGGGTGTCAGAGTTACATATTTCCCCTTTAACTTAATTCTGAGCACCAAATTTCAGACAGACTATTAGCTGGTGAACAGCTAACAGTGAACAGTTGCATATATGCTAAATATATAGCAAGGCAACTGTTTGCTCAGACGAAACATCATGAGGTGAAAATATGTTAAAACTTAGGTAACTAGTTTGTTGATTGGTTCTTCTGCCACCAAGTGGTCAAAGCAAATAACAAATTCAATCGACCTGTATATGCTTCCCCTTTGCCTAAACACCTTCCATCAGAAACCTTATAATGTACGCATCCTTCCTCCATGTTATACCTGCTTTCCACAATAAGCTCTGTATGGGGCTTCAAAGCTGTAAGGAACATTTTACTACATAATAACTGTAGCCATAAGTCTTTTACATCCACTAGAGTCAACGTCAATGTAAAGAAAATGTTAGAAATTGTGCCTGTTTACGTTTGTCTGAGCTCAAAGCAAAATGTATTTTGTGTCTTTAACGAGAGTAAAAGAAAACATGTTTATAGCTGCTGTTCTAAACCAGTCAAATCTCTGCTTGAATCCAAGCACAAGCTTTGATCTCTCTTTGAATTCACCCACTACAATGAATCCACTTCAACCATGAAGGAGAGATGTTTGAAGAGAAGAGGGAAGGATCGGGATAAAAGTGTGCGTGCGTGTGTACATGAGTGCATGTGTGTGAGACTGAGAAAAAGAGAGAGAGGGGGAGAAGTGGAGAGAGAGCGAGTATTCTCACCTATCAGATCATTCACCCAGCCCTCACGCGGCGCATCCCGGGTTCCCCATTGCTCACCCAAAGCGTCCACACGGCGTCACTGTTGCTGCGCTGCAAGCGCCTTGAATCCGCCCCCAACTCCACCACACAGGAAACAAGGTTACTGCCCAAGAGATGTCACTTCCGAAACACCCACTCCCGCTCGCTCGCGCTCGCTCCCTCACGCCCCCAGCCTATTGCCATGACAACCGAGAAAAGAATAGAATATAAGTGAGTGTTAAAGAGACAGAGGGAAAGAGGGATGGAGAGAAGGGAGACGGAGAGAGAGGGGAAGGACGGAGAGGAAATCTGGGGGAAGTGCGATGAAGAGAGTGGTCAGAGGGAGAGAGAGAGGGAGAGAGGTGAATGAGTGGGCGGGGAAAGGATGGATGACAGAGGAGAGGGTGAGAGATTTAGGCAGAGAGAGTGAGAGAGAGAGAGAGAGAGAGAGAGAGAGGGAGAGAGAGAGAGAGAGAAGCATGTGGTGGGATGTGATCGGGGGAAAGGGGAGAGAGGAGAGAGAGGGTGAAGATGCTGTGGATGCCGTTAAGGAGAGGAGAGAGAAATGAAGTGATGAGAGAGAGAGAGAGAGAGAGAGGGAAAGAGGGAAGGAAGGGAGGAAGGAAGGAGGACACTTTTTTGGGAATAGGGAGCCCACATCTTGTTCCCATAGCAACACAGCCATCCATGAAATACTGACTTGTACCTCCCTCTCACTCTCTTACTCTCTCTGTTTCTGTCTCTCCATCCCTCCATCCCTCCCTCCCTCCCTCCCTCCCTCCCCCTCTCCTTTCCTCTTTCTAACTATATATACACGCACATCGTGAGCGTAAGTTGGCATCGAGGACGGATGCAGTAATCCAAACGACGCAACATTGTCAAACACATCAATAGGTACCAAATATACCATCAATGTATCGCTCGGCAGGAAGTAATCTGTGTTTCTATACTCATGAGAAACAGATTACGGATAGGTTGAGGTCCTTATGTCTGATTTACCTCAAAACTAACATGCTATATGTATTGTCTAAACCGCTGTCCACGCTGGCTGAAAAGTGATCCAATCCTCCTGAGGCATAGAGTTTAAAGTCTGAGTTATGACAGTTTAAACTTGTTCACTAATGTTGTTTAAGACAAAGTGTAACTTATTGTAAATGTTCAGACTCATCTGTTACAGAAGCGGTGATAAATCTTAAAAAATGGTACAATGGAGCATATTAAAGAAAGTTCCACACAAAGTGGTGCACACAAGATGATGGAAGTAGTTGTGTGAAAAGTTTTTTTTTATAAAACAGTGAAGTTCAAGTTATAATCCCAGGCATACAGTCTCGACTTTGCACACCTGGCTAGGCGTTAAAAAAAAAAAACCCCAGGTCATATCACATAGGTGGTTGTGGGAAAGCTATTAAAAAAAGTCTGTCCCAGTTTGAACATGTAAAAAGTTTTTTTTCGGGGAGAGGAGATTTCCCACTGTTCTATAACAATAATAATAATAATAAAAAACATCAAGGCGACCGTGGCTCAGTTAGTAGAGTCAGTCGTCTCTCAACTGCAAGGTCGAGGGTTCGATCCCCAACTCCTGCAGCAACATGTCTGATGTGTCCTTGGGCAAGACACTTAACCCCGAAAGTTGCTTCTGACGGTCACCCTACGTAGCAACCTCTGACATCAGGGTGTGAATGTGTAGGTGTTACCAGCGGTGTAAAAACACTTTGAGTAGTCAGAAGACTAGAAAAGACGTGCTATATACATATATATATATATACAAGCTCAAGTCCATTTACCATGAAGTTATAAGGATTATTAACACCTTAAAGGAGATCTTTACTGGTCTGTCTTTGTACAGTTCTTGCAGTTCTTGAAGTGAATTGCTGCATAAGGGGGGGGAAAGTTGTATAAAGGAATTTGAGGCTCCACAGGACACTAAGGGCGCACTCACACTATAGACAATCTGTACCGTGCCTAAGCACGCTTCACCTCTCAAGTCCAGTTCGTCTGACTAGTGCGAGTGCTCCGATCCGTGCTCAAGCTTCCTTGGCCCTGGCACGCTTAAACACGGTACAGTTCATGCACGAGCTTCAGTGCGGTACGGGACAACTTTGCTAGTGTGAATGTGCCCCAAGTGTAGTCTGATAATTTAGTGTCAGCTGTGGCTTAAAGCTCCTGTGAGGAGTTTTTAGCTGGTGGGACTGAAAATAATATAAATGCCTCCTTATGACCTACAAGAGAGGAAGAAGACGAACAGCGAGAAAATGTATGATTTCGATATTGTTTTTTCTTTATTGATTTTACTTTTCTTTTAGAGGTTTATCTGGGGGCCACAGTCTGAGGGGAAAAGAGGGAATGTGGCACCGTGGAAAAACATCACTTAAGGATATCAGCTTGATTTAGCTCATCAAGACTGTTCAATTCATTTCCAGGTGAACTTTAGAACTTATTTTTAACTTTACAAATTGAAATAATTTGACCCACAGTTAGTAGAGGAAACATGGTAACTTTCTAGACTAACACCTGCCATGTGTGAAGTGTTGTAAGGTGGACCTTTAAAGAAGCTCTAGGCTGTAAATTGAAGCTCAGGATGTACGGACATGGTGTAGATGTCAAGCCGACCGCGAGATAAAAAACCAAAAAGCAATATTTCTGCAGGGGAGGAGGGGAGGGGATCGATGTGGTCATCATCCCTCCATGAATCCCAATGAAGTCCAACTTTCGACTCTAACTCCTGGCAGCCTCTCACTGAAACTCTCCCACCTCTTTCCCATCCATCTCTCCCCTCCTCCATCAGCCCATCTGTTTCCCAGCACCCTCCCACCCCCCTCCCCATAACCCTTCGCTCTCTGGCTCCCTCATTCTGGATGTGGCCTACCCCCCTCCTGTAAACCTTTCATCTCTATCTTTCTGCCTTTTCCTTCCCCCCCCCCCCCTTTGTTTTCACACTGTCACTCTTACCCTCTTTCATCCTCGTTTTCCTCTATGTGGGATTAAAAAAAAAACTAAATTATCTGTCCTAGAATCACATTTTTACCATTCACCTCTCTCCCGTTCCCTCTCACTCCTCCATCTTCTCTCACACTCCGTTATTCTATTTTTATTTCCAGGTCCCTGTGATGTTTCCTCTGCCTCTCCAAAACTAAATTCAAATGCAGCTACCTGACTTTTTTTTTACACCGCTTTTTCTTACATGTGGCTTAACACACGTCTTGATCTCTCTGCAAAATCTGAATTCTCACACAAACCCCCTTTTTAGACACACATGTAAGGATTAACAGATTGCTAATAATAACTGCACAATGAGAAATAAATACAAATGGATCCATCTGTTGGAGTTTTGTGTTAAGTCCTCTGGTGTTCGTCCATGTGCATCACTTGTGTGCAACGGAGACTGCGGCCAGTAGTAGCACAAACAGCCTCAAGATGTCCCTGTCATGTATTTGCATTAACTTGCATAAATCTGAATGCTACTCATTGGAGACCTCACATGACCTTACTGCATGCAACAAGGCTTCACATCATTTTTATATAACACACAGAGAACAAAAAGACTTTTGATTATTAGATTTGACTATTTTATTAACTGAGAATGTCCCAGAAACTCAACCGACTATAGCGTCGTCACTCACATCTTACATTTTACCCCTTTAGCTTTTTAAATGTATTTTGTCTTTTTCTTTTTCTGTCCTTTGAATGCATTTGATGCAAAACCCTTCAGCCCTTCAGGGACAAATAAAGTTGAGTATTGATACTCAAATCAAACAATATCAATAACCTGTTTTTATAGCAAACAAATAGAAATCCTAGGCACTGGATATTCGGTCATTTCTTGTTTTTAATCATCAAAAAAGTGCAACCAAACCCCTGCACATCGCCTAAATTGCAAAAATACCCTGGCAATGTTTCGGTATCATCATCATCATGTTGCCAATGCATTTGTGCAATGTAGACCGTGTCACCTCCCCTGCTCCCTTTCTGTTTGTAAGAGACAAACTTAACTTTTGCATCCTTATGGAGGCACCAAAAGGACTTGAGAAATGTCAGTCTGGATTTGAATGGACCACCGCTCCTCTCTCTCTCTCTCTCTCTCTCTCTCTCTCTCTCTCTCTCTCTCTCGGCAGCTTTTGTTCAAAATCATGACTGAAGATCCGTAATTTTTATTCTATTGATCATGTAAAAAAAAAAAAAGATTTTATCGTTACAAAACTCCCTGAATTGTAAAGTATGGAAATACTCCTTCATAAGTTGTCAAACTGTTGACAACTTTTGAAGGAGACCCTTTCCCCACTTCATTTTTCCCACTGTGAGTTTCCCCCCCTGAGATTCTGAATGAACAGGGCACAACTTTAAGTAAACACAGCTGAATGACGGGAACAGCCGGAGACCATTCAGGCTTTGGCCAAAAGCAAAGTTGCTTGTTATAACTGTACAGTAGCCTTCTCTCACAATCTCTCTCTCTCTGCTGCTCTCAGTCTCCCACTCGCTTACACTCACTCCCACAACCCCTCATCCGCTCGCTCGCTCGATCGCACGCTCTTCCTCCCTCGCTCTCTGTCCACATCTCTCCTTCACTTACCTAATGTCTTTTAACTAGAACTCTCCCATTATAGCAACGTCTCTATCAAAATGTCAAGTAAATCTTTTCATGCAAACCTTTTAAATGTCAAAGGTATAAAAAATGCAATGTATGTGTGCGTTTAATCCTGCATTTTCTGACAAACAAGAGGGGGGGGTGGGGGTGAGTATTCATATCTGTCCCTGTCGCCGTCCAGGAAGGAAAGGTACATGACATACAAGACGATGCAGTTAGAGCTTATCATCCTAAATCAAAGTTAGCATCCCATTCATGGTTAGAAGCAGAAGATGTATCTGTGAGGTCACAGTGAGTAGGTAAGTATAAGACTTCAGAGTGCCCAGGCTGCCTTTGAGCGGTTGTGCACCTCCTACACTGAGCAACACATTGTGGGATGTTCATACCAAGTCTATGTCGTAATCGAGTCTAGAGCTGCCCCCTTAAAGACAATGATTCCAGCCCTCAGTTGAGAGCAGAGTATACTCGCAAATCTTTTTATTTGACAAACTGAGTCTCCAAATGACCCAAATGAGTGTTTCTTGTTCACCGGAATTTATCCTTAAGGAGATCAGCAGTCTCACAATACCAGAATTTTTACTTTTGATACAATGCTATTAAAAACGATATTGACATATTTTTCAATACCACAGCAACAAAAAAATAATAATTCTTAGGCTCCTAATATTTGTTAGTTATTATTAACCAAAACAATACGAGCAAACTCCTGCACATTGTCTAAATTGTACAAAACTTTGAGCAAGGTTTGCTCAGGGCAGCTTTTGAGTTAAGATATGACTGGAGAATCAGAATCAGCTTTATTGGCCATGTATGATCTCAAACACAATGTTTGTGTGGAATGGAATTGGTCTTCAGTAACTGAGCTCTCAATGTTCAAAAGTATAAAATATAATATAAACATAAAATAAGCTAAAAGACTAATATGTACGAGGCTAAAAAAGACAAAAGTAGTGAGTAGTGCAAACATGCTGATGTGATGGGAACATGATAAATATGTAATTATCTAACAGATGATTCATTTACATGAGGTACAGTTTTTACTCTCCTAACATGAAAATTTGTTTTAAAAAGTCTTATGTACATTCACAGTGGTTCATGGTTTTAGGGTTACCAGTATTTCACACTTGCAGAAAAATCCTGAAAAACTTCTGATATTTCCAGGAGGAGCTGCATGTGTGAACGCAAACAGCCGAATTTGTCGCTCAGACTTCACCCGGAGTTTCTCCTGCCAGCCTTCTAGTATTTTTACCACAGTAAATCCGGTGAAAGTATCGAGATATTTTCAGACGTGTATGCGGAGAGTTGTAGAGTGCATGTGTGAAACGGCTAAGACTATATGTCTTGTAGGAAACAATCGATCATTAAAGTAGCAGATATTGTATCGTTTAAAACACGTGGTATAAAAAGGATTGCAGTATTAAAAATGTTGCCAACCTTCAAGCTGAGAAATCAAGAGATCTATCCAAAATATACAGATATGGTGGATTAAAATTGTAACAACACTAAATAAAGCATTCATGTAAAAAAGCAGTTCTTGCGCCTGGTGGTCTGCTAGCTGAGCTGCCATTAGCTTGTTTGTAAGAGCTTAGCCTCAATTTAAGTTTATTTCACAGATTTCGCAGAGCTCATCCTCTGAAGAAAACAAACAGAAGTTCATGAAAACTTACAGCTTAAGCAATTTCATGTTAAATCAGCAACTTTCTGTTGCTCTCAGCGGGGCTCTGTGAGGCTCTGAGCCAAGCTGCTTCCAGTTCATACTTCATTTGCTGACAAAAAATACTCAGTCCTGTTAAATTATATAGTTAAAATGAGGGTTGTGTATCTTTACACATTAAGAAAGTTGTTGGCTAAAAATGTTTTTATGCCCAGATATCTGACCCACAACCTGCACCTGTGTAAAACTCTGATATACTGTAGGTGCATCTTGCAGAATTTAAAATTATTTCGTTCACAGGGTTTTTACCTAGAGCTGACATATCCACAGAGATCTCTCCAAAAATAAATAAAGACCAGGTCCATAAAAACTCATGAAAGCCGTAAATAAAGCTCATAAACACTCATCATTCACTGACACTGCGTCTCAGCGGTCTGCAGGCTGAGCTGCCTTTAGCATGTTCGTAAGACTCGGCTTAACTGGGTTGTTTTACAAAAATTTCAAAGTCAAATTATTCACAGAGGTCCCATCCCCTAAGAAACAAAGAGACCAGTTCAGAAAGACCAGTAAAAATTAAATCTTAAGAAATGTAAAAAATCAGCCCCTCACTGTAACTCTTCAGCAAAACTTCAGGGGGGCTGAGAACTGAGCTGCTGCTAATTCAAGCTAACTAAAAAATCCATCATCCAATTCAATAAAATATAGTTGGAAACAATCCCATTGAAAGTAGATAGGGCAGATTCAAATGGGACTTCACCACTAGGGGGCCACAATCAGCTTTTCTTTTTTAAATATTTTTTTCTTTGTGCCTTTATTGAGCCACATACCCGAACCCGGGCCAACCACCACGACACACAATCAGCTTTTAGATTGCTGTTTGTGTTGTCTGGATATCTGACCCTTAATCGGCTCTCATATAAAACTCTGACAAGCATGCATCTTGCAGTAAAAAATTGGGACTGATGAATGTAGGCCGATTGTAGGACTTTGTTGTAGTACTGAACTGAAAAGAAACATTGGGTAAAATCCTAATAAAGCAATCACTGACCTCACTTTTTATCCCTCACTTCCATATTGAAAAACAGCAAAAACTGGTGATTAAAAAAGTTTTATTTGGTGCGTTATAATTTAATGAAGCTCTTTGGATGGAGACTCTATCGCTCTCCCTCTTCCACCCCTTGAACTGTACTCTCTCTAACACTGGCCAACTCTCGTGTTCTCTCCCTTAACTCTCCAGTTCACCATCTTTTTATCTTGCTGACTTTAGATCTGTCCTGCATTTTGCTCCAAAGAGTCTGACAGGCTACACAGGAAACTCTCCAGGTTGCTCTGTTAGACCCTTTCCCCTCAGGGTGAGAATAAATAAACACCGTGGGGGGGGGGGGGGGGGGTCTGAGGCTCTGTGCTTCTCCCTCTCTCTCCCTCTCTCTCTCTCTCTCTGCTGCGGCTGTTTCATTCAGAGGTGAAGTCCGTCCTCTCCACCTGGCTGTGAAGGTGATATTCAATGTGCTGCTGAGAGGAGGGAATAAAGAGAAATGAATGGGGAGAAGGGAGCTCTATGTGTGTGCGTGTTACACAGACTTACATGAATATATCAAGTAATACAATATAACATGATGCAGCTTTATGTTTTGATGCTTTTAAAAAATGGTGCTACTAACTGACGGCTCGTTTGAACAGTTAGCAAAAACACAGTTTATGCTTCTGCAATAAAAATGATAAAAGAAGCCAGCACTTTCTAACTTCAAGTTTGCAACCCAAAGTAAAGTTGAGTCCCTCATGCACCAGTAAAGCTCAATCATGCATTGAGATGACAAACATTTCTATGAGCCAGAGCCGCACTGAAGGCAAAAATGCTAAGAACAGCCAATACACCAACATTTGGCTAAGAGACACGAGAGTGAGGCTATCTTGAAAAGCCAAAGCACAAGAGGAAGAAACTATCATCATAAATTCTGGTAGAAGATGACAAATCCATTCAAGCTTTTGTGCTTACAAGTGGCAAATGTCTCAATTTATACTACAGCATTTTATCAGCTAGGAAGATTTTTAAAAACAGGATTAAGGATCAATTGACCCGCAAAAGTTCACAGTGGCTGGTCACTTATATAGAGTCTGTGGTGGGAACCTGCAATATTTAGCAAAGCTTGTGTGTGTTTTGTTACTTTGTAAGTGTGAGACTAAAGGCTTTGCACTGAAATAAAGATGCCTTCCTGCACCTCATTAGTGCCACCAGTTACACTGCTTTATTCCAGCTTTGAAATGCCATTATTATGGTAATATAGCTGTTAAATATTTAGAATCCAGGGTCACTAGCTCGATAACAAACTCTTTCTGTGCATCATGTTTCGGCAACTGAATAACAATTTTGCCTGACAGAAGTCCCTCATGCAAGGCAAAATCACTTCTCATGTTGCTGACATCTGCAGGTGCCGTAAAGCTCAGAGTGGAGATTGAGAGAGCACCACTGCAGGATTGATGTGGAGGGGAAGGGTTTATGGATGCCCCTGTCCTCCAGTTAAACTGCCGCTGGTTCTGTTTGGCTTCTCACCTAATATCATTGAGCTATTATTTACACCGGGTTCACCTTGGAAGACAGGAGTGTGGTACAGTCGGCCGAAATGTTATCTCCTCCCTCGGTAGTTGAATTTTACGGTGCCCGATATTCTAAATGATCCATCATTGAAGCATGGGAGGGCTGTGGTGACGCGAGTTCCCACAACAAGGCCTGGAAACATATGTATTCTAACCCCACTGTTTAACTGGCTGCAGTTTAGGTAGAGAAAAATCCTACAGGTCACATCAAAAACAAAAACGAAAAAAAATCACATCTTATCATGTGAGTCTGATTCATTATCAAAACTTGGTGTCACTAAAACATAAAAAAACAGGAGCCACATGTAGACGATAACTGGGCGTGCGCAGACTATTTTTATTAGAATTTTTGTCTCTGTAACATTTCCAGCTGCGATCAATGAACTGGTGGACAAACTCCCTTCACCCTCTGCCTTGTTTCTGATCACCTGCAGAGCTCACACATGCTCTGCAGGTGATCAGAGAGTGAGAGACGTCCTTCCTGTCCCATCTTGAGGTGCGACAATGTCGAATATGAAACCTCGATGTTATACCACTGTTTGATTAGATCTCTGCAGTTTGTGCAGCTGAGAAGAGCTATTGTACTTCTCCGTTTTGAATCGTTTGGATACTAAATAAATCATTAAAAAACCTTGTTCACACGTATATCACCTGATGTGCAGTCTTGTGTCAAAAGATCAGACACAAACAGTCATATAGAAATGTTGGGGGGCAGGGTGGGGAGGGACGCACGACTGAAAGTAAGTAAGGAGAGCAGAATAAAGTCCTTTGGGAACAAACACTAAAATAAGTTGGAGAACGAAGTGCAATTAATACATCATTCGTCGAAACCCCTCGAAGTCCTGACAGGTTCGGAAAGATAAAGAGGCATATAAAATGGTTTCATTTGCAGATTCTGAAGATCTGTTCCAAGGGGCTAGCTAACTTGCTAACTCATCCTGAATGTCACATTTACAATTAAAAGTGATTCAGAGAAAGTTTTCTTGTTGCAGTTTGCTACAGTAGGTCGTCCTCACATTTAACTGTGGTGGCTGCTGCGTCCTCATTTAGTCTTTGTGTGAATGTGCACAAACCGATCTGTGTGTGTTAATGCTGCTTCACACCTGTTGTACCCCTTTAAGTACACACTTTATAGTATGTTGTTGATGTTGTATCTGTAAAATGTTAAATAGTCAATTTTCTCCACGGTACATCCTTTTCTAAAGCAGGACGTTGAGCTGCACTGAAGCACACCTGTGTTAGCCTAGCTGCCCTCTCCACTCGCCCTCCTCAGGCCCTGACCCCCTGCGTGTTTTTGTTTCTCTCTTCGGTGTCAGCACGCTGATTGAAAGCGGGTCGAGCCAAGCTGTCCCTAAGAGATAAAGAACAATTATAGTCAAGTGGCCTCAATCCAGAGATAGACTGGGAACTGTGTCATTGTCCTATTACCCAAAGGGTTGACGCTGAAACTTCTCACTCATAACACACCTCAAACTCCAAAATCCTGTTCCCCCCCCATCAGTGTCTGACAACCAGCCAGCAGACCCACAGAGGATGAGGGGAGGAGCAGAGCAGACATGAAGGGAATAGTTTAGAAACTTTCCTTTCGAAGAAGGAACGACATTTCTTATTGTGGCAGATATTATAGTAGAAGTAGTAGAAGAAGAAAAAGTGCAAGTAAATGGAGCAACAGCACCATTACACATCATTTACTAATGATGATGCAGCTGTGTTGCTTGAGTCAAGTCACTCCTGTTGTTCATTTGTGTGTTCATATGTTTAAAATACTGACGACTAGTTCACACAGGGAACTTGTGTTTGTAATGGTTTGTAATGTTTATTACAGCAGCAGAACACAGTTTGTGTTTGGCGTCTAGGCTCCCCCACTGCATCCCTACTTACAGATTTATTTTACCCGCAGAGATTTGAGGAGTGAGGAGATAATCACCTAACCTGTAGGAGCCTAAAGGTGGATGCTGAGGTGGTGATGGGGACGAAAGTAAGAGTGCAGCACGACTCGTGCAGGGCAGAGCTGGCAGAGACCAGATGTCTTGCAGCTTAAATAGAGAGGATGTGTTTGTCAGGTGAGTGTGGATAATGACGCATGTCAAGTGTGAAATCAGTGCAGCTCGAGTTGTCTGCCTGAAATAGCTCGCAGGTGTCGCTATCCATTGATGACCAGGGGTCGGGATTCGCAGGGTGACCCAGGATATGATACGATATGTGATACATGATCATGATAACGATAACATCACGATACAGTGACTCTGTGCGATATCTGATCAACTTAAAATAACAACATGCCCAAAAATGTAAAGTGCAGGATTCATGTATTTATTCATCACTTCTTTCACCGCTGTATGACATCATCACAGACTGTAAATGTTAATGGATGAAGCCTGAGTGACGTCACCCATTTGTAACTGTGAGAGGCCTTGGAGTCCCATCGATGTTGGTTGCCGTGCTGGTCATTCTGCCGCGCCCTAACTTTCAGTCAACCTAACCACAGGCTGAGAGCTGAGGCGGGTTTTATAGCTCTAGACAAACTGTTACATCGTGCCGCCTTTCAGTCAGGTCGGCCACGCGCCTTACTGTGAATAACGCGTATCCTTCATGAAGTCAAAACTGATAGGTTATCCAAAAATTCACCTCACGTCCAGTGTGTGTAACAATCAAGACAAGAGCTTATCAGACCAATTTCGTTTTTTTGAGCCAGGCTGTAAACATTCTGTAAAAACAGACTGTGACTTCCTGTGCTCCTGCAGCCAGCCTCTAGTGGACACTCGGCGAACTGCAGGATTTTGCACCTCCGCACCTGCTTCGAATTCAACAACAGAGTTTGCAGCTTCGACCATCCGTATTTCTTCTGTTACCCGTTACCCTCATCCATGTCAGAAGCACCCATGTGAGGAGTCATGAAGGGGAAGTCTGTTTAGAACGCCATATTTTATTTTTTTATTATTGAAAAATCTATATTTATCACCAGCAACTTTCAACACACCAGTCAGGATGATGATATATTGCCTTTTTGATATTTTGTCCCATTCCCAGAAATGACAAAAAACCCCACGATGAAGGATCCTCCATTAGCTCCAGGAAAACTGTGTGATGCATCCGTTTTAATTTATCTTATACATTTGATTACATCCTTTAATTCTCACTCTTAACTATTTGAATCTGCACATGTATTATTTAATGTAAGCAAATGTTCTCCTCCAGAATATCATTAGTCTGGGTTCACTGGACTTTCAGTAACCCCCCAAAAAAGTCTACATAATGTTTTAAAGTGGCCTGACATGAATATGATTTAGCAAATCACATTGAGGACCGGTTTATAAATCCTGTTTGCATTTCTCACAAATACACAGTGACACACAGAACGGGGTGTTTATGGGTTATTTATGGACGCTAACTGTCCTGCTACTTGAAATATCTTCATGTGCTATTCATCTGTCACTCATGTTTATGTTTGTTTTTGTAAAGCTGTTTAAACATCATATTTGTCCTGTTACTCGTGTCTGCAGTTGTGTTTGTTTGTTGCTGTGTGCCGTATATTTGCTCTGTTGCCAAATAGTTTATTTCAGCCTGATGCAGAAACTTAAAAAACCTAAAAAGTAAAAAACTGAATTATATTTGTTGAAATTAAGTCTCTTCAGAGTCTAATCATGTTTAACCATAATCAACCTTGTATTTTCCAGATTCTATTTTGGACGCGCAGATGTGTGAACTGCACCTTTAAGGCACTTTGTTGCTAAGAGTCTGCCTGGAGTCAGTCTGAAGCTCTGATTGCATAATTAGCTGCTGTCTCGGTAAATCAGACTCCACACAGGTTGGGAGTGAAAATCAAAATGATTATATTTCTGCATAAAACCAAATGTTTCCCTCGTGAAATTTGCACAAACTATCGCCTGATTTGCTGCTTCAGTCTCAAAATGTGCGTATCGTCTCTCAGAATCCCGTGTCTATGAGGCCGTTATTTGTTTGGCAGCGGGGAGATGAAGACCACAGGACGGACACGGTTCGTTCCACCTGGCCCATCTCTCAGCTGAATGAGCAGCCAGTATTTCTTCAGCTGCAGGATGCTTCAGATAAGAGTTGCACACTGTGTTCAGCATGCTCCACATAGACATCCACTGCAGATTGCAATAATTCCACTAACATTTTGATCCCATCAGCTGAAACGACGATGGACTTGATTAAATCTATCTACTGGGAGCATTCTGAATAAAGTGTGTCTGGACTTATTATGATGTGTGGCCTGGCTTGCTGGTCAGTGTAGATTATAAAATGTGTTTTTATGTTTTTGCCTGCTCCTGAAAAGACTGAAAATGCACATCCTATGACTCCTACCAGCTCTGTGCTGTTTTAAAGGTAACGGTGTTAACTCAGGAGTTAGGCGTTCAGGCTTGTAGCGTTCTGCTACAGCTGAAGCCTTCATGATTATCAAGTATGAGTATTGACCTGCATGACACTGCTGAAATGCACATCCTGTATGGTTGAGCATGCCAGTAAATGCACTATTCAGACACCATAACCCAGTGCTTCTCAAAATCTGGGTTGTGCCCCCCAGGTGGGACGTGGCAACGTGAAAGGGCGGGTGCAAGTGGCCTGGGCCCCGCTGGCCGTGTTGTTGTCAGAGCCGTGTTTACATGGACGGGACTGCCGGCTCTTCCCCTTTTGTGTGTCAGCTGGTTAAGTCATGGACTAGAGAGAAGAGGAAGAACATACTCGTTGCTTATTTGGATGTCACATATGCGTTTTTAGATGACGGCCATCCTTTGTAAATGTATGTGTAATATGAAGCTACGAGCTAACTAACATTAGCCTGCTAAAACAACAATGCAGGACCGGCGTTGCAGCTTGAGCAAAGGACAATTGGGAAACTCTCGTGCGAGCGAGAGTAGAGAGGGGTTGGAGTGTGTCGCTGGAGGACAGCGGAGGCTTCGGTGTGACGGCGGTGTCGCCAAACAGTAGTTTGTTTTGATGCTCAAGGGCGACATCTACTGGATCAAAAAAATCGCAGATTCTTCCTTTAGTGTTTTTTTTAACATTTATGTTAAACCTGCCTCCTGTGTATCCTCGTCCACTATTCATGTGTCGTTTCCTCAGTTCCTGTTTTTATCGAGGCCTTTATCTATAACATATATTTACCTTGTGTGGCAATCATGAAGTCGGGCTTGTTGTGTTGATTGATTTTCTGTTGATGTAAAGCACTATGTGGAGTTATGTTGAGTTGTATGAAAGGTGCTACAATGCTGATATCCACTAGATATACAGAGCACCGTGGGATTATTACCTCACAGGGTCCGTTGGAGATCTCAGAAATGTTACGACATTTATAAAGGACTTATTGGGATTTAAAATCTCTGCCATCTTTTGGCATGGAGTTCCTGCTGCTAGTCGACAGAGCCCCGTGAGGTAAATCAAAACCCACAGCAGGGTCCACAGGTTAAGTGCACCAACAGATCCACATCCACAACAGCGGACCTGCAGAACTTCTGTGTCCTCCGAGACGATAAACGGGTATTTTGACAGCCGTCATTTTTAGATATTCATGACTACATGGTACACCATCACAGCGCTGTCACTTCCCATATAAATTCATCAGTGCACATGCTAGCAAACTCCATTAACTACGGGAGCCTTAAGAGTCATCGGGGCATGAGACAAAAATCTGATTTCTAGAGTGCATCCTCCAGCGGGGCTAACATGTTCGCTCATTCTTCACAGCTCACGATCGGCAAGTTCCCGGTGCATGAAACACATGTGGAGCACACACACACACACACAGACACACACAGACACACAAACATTTAAAGCGTGGGAACAACTTCCTGATGTTGAGCCTCCTCCTCCTCCTCAACCCGTCTCCTCTGCTTCAACCACATCCACACTCCGTCATGGTTCAGGTAGACGTGTCGTAGCAGATGGACTTAATAATGGATCACGGTTCACGGTGTGTCTAGTGTACGGAGAGCAGGTGTTCTTGTTTTTTTCCACGCAATATGATCCCTTAGGAGACCGGACACATGAGCGTGCACACGCACACACACGCACACACACACACACACACACACACACACACACATTAAGGTGTATTGCACGGACCTACACGAAAAAATGCCCAGTTTGAGGATATTTTAACCTAGTTTGTATTTTAATTATTCACATTTCTGTATTTCTTTTGGATCTTACATTTCAATCTAGCAGCAACCTTCAGTGTGGAAAAATGAAGCCAATGCCAGAGTGCAAAACCCTGCCTTCGTCGAGGGTTCATCGAGGCTGGCTGCAGAAGCCACATACACACAACATTATAAAAAGCCTGTTTTACATCATAAAAAATAACGTGTTTACAGCCGGGTATAAAAACAATATGGGTCTGATTAGCTCATGTCTCGAACAGCACACACTGTACGGGGGATTACTTTTTTTTTTAACCAATCCGTTTTGATGTTATGAACGAGACGTGTTAACCATAGTTAGACGCTTGGCTGACATGATTGACAGGTGGGCGCTTTGTTTTGTCAGGAGGCTTAAAACCCGCCTCAGCTCCAGCTCTCGTCCCGTCGTTAGGTTGACTCAAAGTTAGGCTAAGTCAGGATTTCCACCATGGCGGCTGCTGCCGATGAGCCTCCGGAGCCCCCTGCAGGAACAGATGGGTGACATCACTCTGGCTTCATCTATTGTTATTTACAGTCTATTCATTTCAATATATTTTTAGTTCTAATGTCTGTGTCTTGCTCATTACGATTTGTCTTTAAATTCTCTCAACATGGTTCTGTGCGTCTTTCATCCCCTGCGACCGGGCGACACAAAAATCTGTCGTCCACACTCAAACGTGAAGTCAGTTAAAGCCTGTAAGTGTGTGATTGAGAAAATATGACCCTGAATACATTACATTAGGATTCATAATGGCAGGCAGTGAGTTTGAATGTGGAAAATCCTGTCAAATGAGGCGCTAGAACCATAAAATCTCCAGAGGCACTTTAACAGAAAGCAGCCGGGACGAGTTGGGAAGAGTGCTTCGAATGACAAAGGGACAGACTTCAGGCACAACGTGAACATTTTGGCGGCGTTGGTTTTTTCTAATTTATCTTAGAAAGTAGTCGTGAGCCGCGGCTGAATGTTTGAGCCGGCATACAGGCGTGTAACAAAATCATCAAACAACAGTGTTTACATGAACACAGACATGTGTCACTGTAAACTCATCCACTCACTCTCCTCACTGTTACTTGATGATGTCACAAAGTACAGAGTGATGTCACCGCCAGCTCCCGGAGAGCTCCTTCACCTCAAGCCTCCCGGCGCTCTGCACTGCCGCTAACGCGAACAGACGTACACCTCCAATGGAAGCGCAGCCGCCTTCACCACAAACGTGACATAAGCAGCGGGCTCTCAGTGCACAGCAGTGATTCCTGCCAGATGCCATTAGTTCACATCATCACTCCAATTCAAGGCAAGTGGAATGAACGTGTAATGTGCGTCATCCCTGGAGGGTCTGATTTTTTATTTTATTATTTTTTTAAAGGGCTTGTGAGTGAAATGTTTGCCGGTTCGAGTCTGCGAGCCCGCTGGAAGAATTCTTGTGCGGGGATTGTAAATGACAGATGTTCTCTCGCGTGTTTCAACAAACAATCGCCACCCGGGCAAGACAGCTTAACCCGAGCAGCTCAACGGGGGCAGCTCGGTCATGACCTGAGGAACGCTGCGGCTGCATGAGGCATCTCCAAGGTGCCAGGATGAGTTTCTATACACGACTGAGAGGAAGGGGGATTGTTTTGAAAAGAGAGCCGGCTGGGCATGCTCAAGAAAACCTCCCAAAGGGGGCACTGGTGGCGCTGGTGGCGCAGTGGTTAGAGCGCGCGCTCCATGTATGGAGGATGTAGTCCTCCAAGCGGGCGGCCCAGGCTCAAATCCGACCTGTGGCTCCTTTCCCGCATGTCATTCCCTACTCTCTTTCTCCATGATTTCTGACTATCCACTGTCCTGTCTCTCTAATAAAGGCACAAAAAAATGCCCAAAAAATAAATCTCTAGAAGAAACTTCCTAAAGATGGATAAAATAAAAAAAACAACCATAAAAGTCCTGTCCAGCAGAGTTGGACGAGGAAGTCTATAAACGTATTCACTGACTTACAACGTTCTGTGATTTCCGGCTTCTTTTTTGTTTGTTTTGTACTCCAACAGAAATACAGTGCGAGTCGGAGCATATGCTGGAGGATTACTGCGTTTGTTCAGAGTGCACGCTCCGTCTTTGGGGGACAGCTTGGCATTCATTTTATGCAAGTCAGCTCTTCCCGTTTTCCCCCCACAGTATATTAAAGTCCACGTCTCTCTGCTCGGCGCCGGCGAGTTTACTCAGCAGGCGAGGTGATGACATCACTTGAAAGATCAGACACAAAACGTCCTCCTCGGTTAAACCGCTCACGGATTATAGAGTCCTGTTATCAGATCAGATGTTTTTCTCCACTGATAGATGCTGCGAGCTAAACCGACAGCGTCCTGAGGAGACGACTGATGGAAACAGACGGACCAACCGGAGCTGGACTCTAACGCACAGATCACTGTCAACCAGAACCTGTTTCCCTTTTCTGTATGTTGTCTCTGTCAGAACCTTAAATACACACATTTCATCAGTTTGACCTGCAGTTATATAAAACTTTAGACCCTTAGTTTCAAATGTCTTCCTTATTTTTCTCCTCATTCTGAAAGAATCAAAAATATGTTAACACAACAATCCTAATCTGTAATAAAATATTCCCAATTTTTAGAGTATATTCCTCATTTCTAACATTATCATTTACGCCTGGGAGCGGATTTGAAACCTAAAAGATTAGGGGCGTGCATTGGAGTTTTACAGATTTGGCAGATGATTGAGTGAATGATAAGTCTGGCTGCAAGTCATTTAGAGAGAGTGTGTGTTAAACATGGATTTATTAGATTCAGGATTTGTTTTTAATTCTTTTTTTCTAGAGGCATTTTGAAAAAGTTACTACAGCAGTAACCAAACAACAACCTCAAAGTTCAAAAGTATTGATGGCGTGCTGGATGGCCTAGCGGTAATGTTGCATGCCCCATGTATGGAGGCTATAGTTTCTGTCGTACCAGCCTGCATGTAACCCCCCCCCCCCCCCCCCCCCCCTCTCTTCCCAACATTTTCTGTCTCTCTTCAGCTGTCCGATCTAATAAAGCCCCTAAAATAACTTCAAGTAAAATGATTCCTTACATTTATGAAGAAAACTAGACCTGAAATAAAATAATGATTCATTATGTATTCATGATATGATTTCAATCTCATGTCTTTTTAAAAGAAAATGTAAAAAATGTATTAAAACATTTTGCATTTTTTTAAAGATTTATTTTTGGGCCTATTTTGGGAGAGATAGGACAGTGGATAGAGTTGGAAATCAGGGAGAGAGAAAAGGTGTTGGAATGACAAGGGGGAGAGGAGCCACATGTGGGATTTGAACCTGAGCCGCCCGCTTGGAGGACCATGGCCTCCATACATGGGGCGCTCACATTAACCACTGCGCCACCAGCGCCCCTATATCACAATTCTTTCACATAATATTCTTTAGTTTTGATTTGTTGTCTTTATTTTTCCCACATTTCTTATTTTGATCAAGTCAACAGACTTATCAACACACAGGTCTGATGTAACATTTTACATATATTTCTCTTCTTTTGATGATATTATTAATAACATGAGGCTCCTTTGTTCCATCTCTATGTCATGTCCTGTATTGTAAGAAGTTCACACAGATGGATGTTGTTCTACTCCCCCTGAAGGACATAAAGGTTGTTTATTTCTCGTCTCGTGTGTCGGCCGTCTCTTAATGAAGAAGGAAACGGGTAATTAATAAAACATCACGCGGAGCCGTATCTGTGTTCACTCGAGTGTCAAACGCTGACTGAACAGTTTGTGAGCACTGCAAGGCACCATTTAAAAATCAGAACTGTTTGACATTGTGATTCATTTAAATACCAGAAATCTAATATCCTGCTTTGAAACTGTAAAAGTGGAGAAATATCAAAGAAGCGTTTGACACTCACATGTTTCTCTGACCCTGCAGAGATCAAGCATTCGATCCCCAGAGAGAGAGGAACAAGCAGGCGTACAGTAGTCCTGTCATATGTTCATTTTCCACTACATTGCACGTGTTACGTAAAGCCAGGCTGCGGGACCTGGGGGTTATGACGTGGTGGCATATTACTCTGATAGTAGCTTCTGCAAGGCAACCTTTCACCCATAAGTAATGTCAGCGTGTTTCTGGAGCTGAGAGCAGTTAGAGAATCTTTGTGTTTGCAAATACTGCGAGGGGAAAACGTCAGACCTCTTTACAAAAAAAAAAAGAAGTTCACAAGGTGGTACATTTCTACCTGTGAGAGGAATGCTGCAGGCCTTAAATACAGCAATCTCAACACCTCTGAACATTTTAACAACAGGAACTGTGGGGTTAACGATTCTCCTCGGGATTACAATGAAATATTACGCCGCCAAAAGTGGCCTCTTTGGTGCAGTGATCTTTGGATGGGAGCATTTATTTCCTGCTGGTCCTGAATGGCACGAGTAAATATTAGATGCTCCTGAGTCAGGCTTTCAATTTCCAAATTTAAAGGTGAGAGTGAAGCGAGGACCCAAAATTAAAAGTGTGTTTTTGGCACCTTGAAAGCAGTTTTTTTTATCAGCACCCTCTCATAACCGTTTGACAAGGATAACTAAAAAGAAAAAAAAACAGAGCCGTCTGTCAGCGCCGCGCACTGCGCTGCTGTTTGCTGCCCCTCTAGTCAATCACTGTGTTCCCACAGCAAGCGTCCCGGTACGTCTCCAGAGCGTGCCAGCATCGCCACATTGCTATGCTCCGAGTGCGCTGCACCAACTACAACGACCCGGACAGGAAGTCAAGACAAGGAAACGCACAGAGCATCGGATTAATTTCAAAATAAAAACCCAATATTGCAGATTCAGGATCGTATTTTCCATCACTTCATCAACATTACGTCAAAACAGAAACAGGATGAAGAACAAATCATCCTCAGAAAGACAAAGCAATATGTTGTTTGCATGTTTTTCTCTTTATTCCCACGTGATCTTGAAGTTCTCCTGTGATGTGTATAGGGTTGCAAAATTCAGGGAATTTTCAAAGTTGGAAACTTTCCTTGGGAATTAACGGCAATTTAGGGGGATAAATGGGAATTTATGGGAATCAGCGGGAATTTATGGGAATAAAAAAATATACAAATAAAATACAAATAAAACAAATAAAATCACACGCACAGATGATTTCTAGAACCCTGGACCACTTTTGGACCACACATTTTAGCCCGTGGACTACATAAAGTGAAGTAAGTTTTGATGATATTATGGGGTAATATATCTCCAAAATTCCCCAGCTTAACTTCCCATGGAAAGTTTCCGGAAATGTTCCACCCCTTCGCAACCCTAGATGTGTGTAAAACTGCACATGGCTGCACTCCACTGCGCTCACATACCAGAATCGGATCCAGTGGGGCAGGGCGCGCGTCATCCAACGGAGCATATCCGTGGCGCTGACGGGCTGCAGCATGCACAGGGTACGTGGAAAGTGGGTGACATTGCTCAATTAGTGCATGTCCACAGGTCCTGGTCGTGCATGTGTGTATTTCGGGCCTATGTGTGAGCAGCATGTCTCTCAATAACAAAGTGTAAAACAGAATTCCCCCCTCAGGGATTAATCAAAAGTATCTCCAAAAACTCATCTTAATTCTGGGATGTCAAACTTCATCAGCATAAACCCAGAACATCCAAAATCAACATTTCCTTCCTACATGCAAAATATGAAATATTGAGCAAAATGTTGCATCACAGCCACCTCTTCTTTTGTTCATTAATACCTCGGAATAATGGAAAATCTCTTCCGGCACGCTCACATGCCTGCATGTGTTCTGATACAGTAGAAAAATACTCAAATGGTGTGTGGGACTGTGTGAAAAGGAGGCTAAATTTACCATCAGCTGCTGAGTGAGCCTGCTAACCTTTATGAGGTCCTTTGAGTGGAGGTAACACACTGCTACACACGTGCTACACACAATACACACAATGACGTGAACACACACAGCAATACACAGGAGGGCATGCAGACAGACACAAAGTGATTCTTGTGAAACTATCGGATAATAAATGACTCTATTCTACACATGAAACTATAGAAAAACCTTGATGATATAGTTTTAAAACATACCAGATTGCAAAACAATTCAAAAAGTAAAAATGAAAATGTGGTTCTCCTCGAAACATTAAGAGAAAGTCTTTTAATGGGTTAAATTCAACAGCTGGAAAAGTCGCCTACAGAACGATCAGTCTCTGACGTCAATTTTTCACAGCTTCGATTGTACCCAGAAAATGTGCCATCACTCCTAAAACTTCAGGTGGAGAACAGACCATGAGTTTGGGCATGGTGTCTACGGATGATAACTGCACACCAGTCTTGGAACCCATCGGCTATCTTATCGTGTGCAAAATTTCACTCTCTGTGTATTTATATCTGCAGAACCCTGCTGCCTCTGCAGAGTCAAGAAGTCATTCAAGACCACTCACACCCTGGTCACAAACTGTTAATTCTCCTGCCTCTTGTTCATGGTGAGAAGGCAGACTCAGAGGGCAGAACAAACACCTAGCTGTGGGAGTGTCACCCACCTGGGGGAGGGGTTACTGCCCTTTGTGATGTCATGAAGGGAACATCTCCAAACGGCCTGTTTGAGCACACATTTTCTGAAAAGTGGAGCAGAAAAAAGACAGAGAGGATGGACTTTTCTCATCATTGGGGGGTTTGTAGACGGACTAGAGACACATATTAGTGTTGGAAAAACATGGTGAAGTTTATTTTGCACAATACGTGACGTTTAAGCGCAATCTACTTTATTACGTGCAATACTTTCGATACCGATTATTTTCACTATTTATTTCATATTTTCTGAATTCTGTCTGTTTTACTGATCGTCTTGCACCTGTTCAGACGCAGCACTCCTAAACCGTTCCTCCAGCTTTTGCTATACAGACTGTTTTTCCTTCATAAACAGAACACCTGCCGATACGTGATTGGTCAATACTACTCAGTACAAATGTAACACGACCCATTCTCATTCTCATTACTCTACAATTAAAGTAATAAAGACATGCAACAAACCCTAATATGTGAATTTTTGGCCTCCTTGCTTTAACCAGTAAAATGATTGATTATAACAAAAGCTGAATTTTCTGTAGATAATTAAATAATTCAGCTGAAAACTTCTGCCAGGTGTGTTCCACATGGAGGAACGCAGAGAACCTAAAAACCCACAAACTTTGACTGTTTAAAATATTCTATATCTGTATTTGATACTTTAATGCAGAGGAAAATGAATCTAATTAATCATTTATTCATTCAACTTCTCGGCCCACTTCATCCTTCCCTGGCACACCTGGGGCTACAGGCTATCCCAGCATGCACTGGGCGGGTGGCAGGACACCGGGCAGGTCGCCAGTCCAACACAGGTTCAACACAGATAGGCAGACTTCCACTCACGCTCACGCTCATACCTTCGGGCCATTTAGAGTCTCCACTCTGCCTGACTTGCACATCTTTTCGATGTGGGAGGAAACCAGAGAAAACCCACACAAACGTGCAAACTGTGCACAGGAAGAGCCAAGGATCAAACCGCGGTCTTCTTGGCTGAGAGGCGTTCGTGTAAACCCGAAACAGACAAACCTGTGATGCTTACTTTCATGAACACTTCAAGAGCAGAGGAGTACTGTTGAGGAGGATTTCACCTTTAGATGTTGGCTGTGGTCTATAACTATATGAAACTCGGCTGAAGGATATGCACAGATTCTCTGTGTGATGAATAAGGCTGCAATCAACATTTGCAATGCAGATTCATCTGAATCTGCATGCAATTATATTCCCAATTTATCAATTATTTGTTAGGTTTATGAAAATGTAAGAAAAACATCAAGATTTCGAAGAGAACACAGGATTTCTGTTGATGTCCTAAACCTAAAATAATTTTCATTTACATAAATATCAAACAGAGAGCAGATGGGAAGTGTCTCATATGAGAAGTGGAATCAGCAAATATGAAAACAACCTAATGTTACTTTTCTTTACTTCTCCTTTTACCACCTTCTTTCTGTCTTTTTTTCAAGCTTTTCCACAGTATGTCTCCTTTGATAGGAAAGACCATAGAGTCAGAAACAGGGATGAGAAGGTGTGAGAAAAGAGATGCAGGTCAGAGTCGTACCCAGGCCGCCATCTTGGAGAACGATATCCTCTGTAGGATGGGCAATATAACTGCGAGGCTATTCGGCAGCAGTGCCGCTGCTTTCTGGAAGTATTCCGTTATCGCTCCTTTCAAAAGCCAGATCATGTTTATGAATATAAGGCTAAGACTTTAACGTTAAAAAAAACTAAATGAGTGATAGCGACACTGAAGAAAAGGCTGAGCCTACCACAGCTCGAGCAGAGGAACCAACGTCGACAAGAAAGGCCGCTCCACTTCAGGAGTTTAGAGCCTTTGGGGACCAATGCTCTATGTATAATTTTCAAATTAAAAAGCAATCCTCCCTCACAATGTGAAGTCCACTCTCGATCTGCACAACAATACTCCTACACACAACAATTACATTTTCTGAAATCCCGTTTTATCATAAAGATGTTTTGATGTAACGATTCTCTCACAATTTATTTTACAAAATGAGACCGTAGACTAATGATGACTGCAAAAGATTCCTTTAAGGGCTTCAAACACGCTTGTCAGTGTGCTTTGGAGCTTCTCGTTGTGGTGTCGATTAAATGCTGCATCATGTTGGTCGTGCTTTTTGTGTAGTTCTTCGTCTTCCTGCACACCGTTTTTGTCTGTTATCTTCTCACCCCCGATTTGAAAGACGGCGGTGCGTCCTCAATATCTAAATCTTGCTCTGCAGCTGCTGACGCTCACCATACTATTGAGATTCATTTTTCAGAGTACCGATGTGAATCTTGACACCTTTGAATAGATTTATCACGATTTTGACGATGTATCTTCACATAAATATGTTTTCATTCTAAACACCCTGTGCAATAAGTACTGAGTAATGCGATCATTGATTAGTTACACTTAAATGTTTTACATGTTGCCTTGTCAAATATTTCAAAACAGAAGCCTTAGAAAAAATCTATCCACATCAACGTATTGATTAAGGCATTTTTTAAGTTAATGTTAAAAGATCTGAAAGGTGGAGAATCTCAGTTCTCAGTTTGTGAGCCGTGCTTCCTCAACGTTGAGACTACTGTTTACTTGCACTAATGCGGCCTTCAGCGAAATAAATGTTTCTCATTTGTGGTCGGAAAAAACACTGCAGCACGGACATTTCCATTGTTAAGTGAAGTTCATTCATTTCACACTTAATCCACAGTTTAAATGAAGGCTTGATGCAGCCGAACTGGGACTGTAAAAGTCATTTCTATAACCTGACACGACCGCCTCTCTCCACTGAACCGAAGAAGACTGCAGCAGCGCCCCAGCCTCGGACGCACAACTCAACCATGCACATTTACAACACACGAATACAATGCTTACATAAGCAAACACAAACGCACAAACAGCAATAAAGAGGTAAAAATAGAGAAACCCCTGTAATGAATGGCTCTACAGGTGCCTGATTAAACTCCCGACAGTGCAGTAAAGTCTATTTCAGCGTGGAGCAGCAGGCCTTACACTAGACTGAACAGAGAGCTGGAGACCTCGTTCACAGATTGATAACCTGACACTGATGTTTAATACAGTTTTAGGCTTCGGTGCACAGATGTGTTTTTTTTTTCTATTAATTTCAGAGTCCATTTTTTTTCGGCCTATGGTAGTGGACCTTATTTTACTGGACACCCAGCTTCTTCAGGGGGATTTTTTTAAAAGGTACTTGAAATGTGGTACTTGATAAATCTGCAGAGTGTATGGTATATTTAATTCAGCACGACCAAGGCTTTTTCAGCCAGCACAAAAAAGTTAAATAATTCAATCTCCTATCATAACTTACTTTTCTTAATAAACTTTGTAAAGTTATTTCTCTTTGAAAAATGTCCTCAACCTATCATGATTTTTAACTGTGGGAAGTCAGTCCTTCTTACTACCAAGTGATTCAACCCAGTAGCTAAATGTATGCTTCAGGTACATGACTCACACATTGACTGTACAAAAAAATGGACAACAAGACAGTGCTCTTAAAGTGAAGCCAAACTATTTGGATCCCCCTCTGGTGACTGGCTGTACTACAGGTACTAAAGGCAGCCTCCTCCATGTTAACAGATGAGACAAAGTATAAGATCCAAATACACATCACATAATTGTTTCTTTGGGGTTGCCAGTAGAGAATCTGCGGGGGCTGTGCTCCTCCTAGCGGGCGTCCCAGATTCGAATCCGACCTTTGGCTCCTTTCTTGAATGTCATTCCACTGTCTCTCTCTCCCTAATTTCTGATTCTATCCTCCGACCTTCTCTAAAAAAAGGGCATAAAGACCAAAATAAAACTTGTAATTAAAAAAGTTTCATTAACATGGTTTATGTCTGTATAGTAAGTTCTTCTCATGTTCATTTATGCTCAAGTGTTCATCTCTCTGAGAAGTTTTAATGGCCTATTTGATGCTGTAAAAAAGGGGTAGTAATGCCATGATTGACAGCTTTGTTGACCTGTGCAGCTGAAGAAGCACTCGGTAACATTGTACCAGAGTAGAGGAGGAAAGGGTGATTTGGGTGGCAGAGGAGGAGGGAAGTTAGTACCTTGGCTTCTTCAGCCAATCTCTGGGCAGACTCTTTCCCAAAAGGAATTCACCAGAGTTCATATCAGGATATTTGGGCTTCACTTTTTTACACTTAGAGGAAGGGCAGATGTGCCCTGCATCCTTACATACAGTCAGTGGTCTAGCATCATTTGAACTCTGTCCTTTTTTGATTTGTTGTGCCATTGCAGGCTTTGTTTGCCATGGTTTTGATATTTTCCTGCAGCTGCTTCCTGCTGAATCTGTCCTGCGCTCTAAGTTTAGGATGACCATTGTGATAACGCATCATCATCAGTCAAGTGTCCACATGCGGGTCCCTTGATGTGATAACGGAATATCGAGTGCAACATTTCAGAACCCAGGTTATGTTACTTCAGCGTCTTCAATGTACTGCTGATGAATACTGTCAGAAGAGCATTAACACAATTTAAAAAAAAATTAAAAAAAAAGCTATAGAATGAGGCAAATGGGAAATGATTTGCAACAGTTACCATGACCTAATCATAAAAGAAATAACAAAAAAAATAAAACTAAATATTACTCAGCCAGCTTTATTTTGTAAGTCATACCAAATGTTGCTTATATGTCATTGCTACCTTCTGCCAAACTTTGTTAATCTACCCGGATGTTGCATTACTCGAATGCAGACTGACATTAGAAGAGTGCACAGAAAGTCGTATTTTGAAACGTAGGGCCGTTGACCTAGTAACGATATTTTATGTAGGAGGAAAAAAAAAAGACTTCAGCAAGAATATTGCTGAGCAAACCTCAACATGTTCCTTTAAAGGACAGATTAAATAAATTATCTTCTTGCCATGAATTCATATCTAAAAAAATAGCCCATCCATTGGTCACCCCATGACTCATACTACTGACATATGTACTGTAAATTCTCACACTGCCTTGGGTATTTGGCTTAAAACTCACAGTTCTGAATCACTGCATCCATGGGATTGGATAACATCATGCCTGCAAACATTATGAGCCAACCATATCCAGAGGGAGATCATTATCCCGGATTGGCAGCCCACTGATTGGCTCAGGAGAGAGGAGGCAGCTCATTCTGACCTTTTGCTGGGAGTGAATCCTGACAAGATCAATCAAAAGCCAAGGCGTCTTCTCTTTCTCTTTCTCTCTCTCTGCGCAAACCCATTGAGTCATTCCGCCATGCTTTGCAGTAGAATTGAATTACCCACCCACCCAAAGTGTAGCTGAATCTAAACAGCCACTCCTCCCAACGACTCGGCCCCAGAAGCCCCCATGTAGACTCCCCCAGCATCACTAAAGCACCAAAGGCTCTTAGAGAATAAGGGGCTGGGCAATCATGAGTAAAGCGAGTTTAGCATTGGGCAAAAAAAAAAAAAAGAGGCTCAGTTGTGGACTGAAGTCAAGCCATTGATACTTGTTGAAAAGAAAGAGAGAATGACACCACATCTGGATTTTATCTTTGCCAAAAAATAAACAATTCAGAGTCTTCAAATGTGAGAAATTATTTTCTCTGTACGACTACAAAAGCAGCCTAAGTGACACTCTATGCAGATGACGCACTATGCTATCGGGGGTCTTGAATACAAACGGCCCAAACGGTGATAAAGAATGACTCTCTTGTGAATGATCATGTCACGGTCAGATCTCGTCAGGGGCATCAATATTTCCACCAGTTACATTATCAATGAGTCTACACGGTCACAGTCCCAGGTGTAACACATATTTTTTACACTGCCGAGGTCAGAGATTGATTGACCTCATGAGCATCACAGACCTGCCAGACGATCATGTTTAAACAAGCTTAGTGTGTGACTGCCATGCATCACCCTGTGTTTCCTTATTTAGTACGACACCTGGGCATGGTAATTAATATGTAAAACGATCTGTGATTGCACTCAAATGAAGGCCTGTTTAACGCTGAGTGAAATTTCCTCAATATCTTGCCATCGGTGTCTTTCACCAGCTTTGGGGACACTTAAAAAAGCTGAAGGCACAGTCTGGTTTTGACATTTAGAAGTGCTGACTTCCCACATCTAGAGGGGATCTGAACAGGAAATATTAAACGTCCCTGAACTCGGACAGGACGTTCTTTGATTTGCCAAACATCAGATCTCGACAGATCTGTCAACACGAGAGGAGAAGCTCTCGTGCTGGAGTATGCAGCCCTACACGTGTGATTAAAAGCCAATCACTTCTCCCGAATTGCTCATCACCGGTCGTCTGCAGCGCTAATTCTACACAACACTTGAAAAAGCCGGCAGCAGACGCATCTCCAGTACACTCAGCATCCCACTGGAGAATGAATGGGCTCTCTCCTTTGACAGATCATCTAGTGCACACAGGGGCTAGATGAAGCTCGCGCATGCAGTACAGTAATAGCCTAACAGATGATGGTTCTTGGCACAGCCTGAGTGGTGGAGGGGTGTAAGACAGTCCCTTATGTCACATGGGAGAAAAAGAGGGAACAGGAAGGAGGGAGAAGAGGAGTGCTGCAGTGCATTGGTGGTGGTGCTGTCTCTTTAACTATGACCATGCTTGACAGAAGCTGCTGTATCAAACTACTGTAAAATCGACAAGGCCAGGGATAGCTCAGCGGCTGGCTGCTTGCTTCCATAGTGTCCATCTGCACTCATGGGTAGAGCCATTGTAGAGGAGGGAAAAGAGAAGGGAGAGAGAAGAGACGGTGAGGAGGTAGGAGAGCATGTGTGTGTGTGGATGTGTGTGTGGCTCAGCATAAGAGGGGTCGACCACAGCGGAGGAGAGAGAGAGAAAGAGGAGAAGGAAGAGAAGGAGAAAGACTGAAAGGAGGTGTAAGTTTAAGAGAATGAACGAGGGAGGAAAAGACAGGAAGGCCCATGTCTGCAGCTGCTGCTGCTGCTGCTGCTGCTGCTGCCTGCCTCCCACTAACTGCCTGTTCATGTGAGCCGGTACTTGGCATGACTGCAAATGGCTTGCCTGGTACATTAGCTTAACACTCTTGTCTACGTGGGCTCAAATACATCTGCAAGATCACTGATTTTTTTTTTTTTTTTTTTTTTTTTTTACCCCTGCTCCCCTTGTCGATCTATATCTCATTCCAAATCAATGTCACACCAATATAAGCCATCTTACCACATATTCCCTCTCTAGGTGTTGAGTCACTGTGCGGCAATAAATATCACACTGCGTTACATAATCGCCTTGAGTAACCATGGAGCTTCTAATGTATAGGTACACAGAGGCATGTAGAAAGCGTGTGTTTTTAGTGTATGGAGCTCGAGGGTCAAACCACACGCTATGGCTGCAGGCAACAGTTATTTAAGTCTCTGATTATCTTCCAAACAATCGTTTAGTGTATAAAATATTATTTACATGTTTCGGTGCTGCAACAGAGCCGTAACAGAGTTCAGCCATCATGACATCTTTCTTCTCTTGATTAGTAACAGCGTAATATTGGTATCCGTGTGTGTGAGGTCACGTTGCATTAGGGGGGTGTTGGGGAAGCGCAAGAGTGTGAGCTTCATACACACACACACTCATTTAGGCATGCAAACACACACACCGCTGCTGCGACTTGAAGGCTCCAGCTTTACACATCACCACCGTCTTCCCGCCTCTGTTACTACCTCCAATGGCGGATCAGGGACGGAGCGTCTTCACCCCACCATTCTGCCTGTGTGCGTTACACATTGCAGGCGAGACAAACCCAGGCGTACATGTAAGTATATCCAACGTTCAACTGGCAGTGTGTGAGAGCCAATAGTGAAAGAACTCTCAAATTCTAAAGTATCCTCCATAGATGGCGTATCTGGACCAATCAAATGGCAAAACAAAAAAAAAAAAAAGATATTCAGTTACATAAAAGTGAGAATACAACATCTTTTTTTATGCTTTTGATGCAGAAACATGCAAATAATGCTACATGTTTATGTGTTTCTTTGCATACATGCTGTCAAAAATATTTGCTGGTTTGTTTCCAGACTGTTTTGGCACCATTACAAAAAAGATAATACAAGAACTTGAAGATCATATAATATAAATTAGATGAGGGATGTAATGCTAGAAACAAGCGAGGGTTGACATATGCCTTCTCCACATTTCAGAAACATAGAAACTTTAAGATTATTTAAAGCACATTACCTTCAGAACCTACTATTATCAGATAAACAGCAGTAAACGGTTCCTTCTCAATTAAGGGAACAACTGAGTAGGTTTTAGGGGAATCACAGGAACTTTAAGATTATATAGTTTCAAAATTTGCAGCAGATAGCGGTGGAAAAGAAAACTGGTTTTAATCTTCCATCTCCGCTGAGGGTGCATTTTTAAATCCTACTGCTGCACTTATGAAGTTAAAACTGTAAAAAAAAAAAAAAAAGAAGCGAGTGCCGATTTGTGTCTCCCCACATTGATATGCCATACCATCAGGCTTACTGCTAAACCCTCAGCAGTTGTACCAAATAGGAGAAGATAAACACTGCTTAGCTCCGAAAACAATGTTTTCTGAAATGAAACATCACTGTGCGATCACAGAGAAAGAGCACCATCAGTGCCATCGCTGGCAGGTTTTGAAGGTGCAGCACTGTGCACACAATTTCCTGGCAATGACTCCTAGAGTGGGCTCACACACACACACATACACACATGCATGCACACACACACACACACACACTCGCACACAATGGAAGAGCATCTCACCAACATTATGCAACCAACTTCCATAGCTGCACTTGCACAAGGGGGCATTTTAGCCATTATCTGCTTTGCTCGGAGGGAATAAAAAAAAGCAGAGTGAAAAAGAAGCCGAGCAGTTAAATTCGGTCTCTCTTTTCATGTGCAGCTCAGTTGACGACTCTGAGGTCACGCTGAAGCCCAGGAGCTGAGAGTTGTGGTTTTTCAGGTCGAGATTAGTCTCCATTTTGACGGCACCCATATTGTTCCACAAGGGGTTACAGGTCTGTGAGTGTGCGCGCGTATCCACACATGAAAGGAGCACTCTCTCCCTCACCCGAAAACAGTCACATGCAGCACACCTCCACTCTCTCTTGAACCCACACACTGACTAAACTGACGCTCTCTTTCTCTCTCTCTCGCTCTCTCTCTGTCACACTCATACACTTCCTCCCCATCCCTACAGTTTTTTGGCATCTAGCCTCCCTCGATAACAGGTATACTCACACAAACCACGACACCCTCAATCCTTCACGGTTGCTCCAAACTTTGTGCTGGGCGTTTCATCCGACTCGAACGGCGCTCTTTTTTTTTCCTTCCAAATTAGCCTCTCATAATCTCTCTCTCACACACACACACACACACACACACACACATACACACACACACACACACACAAACACATACACTGCAAATTTTCGACTGGATGGATTTGAGGCAGCTCACTGCAGCACGCCTGCTCACATATAGCATTAGTCACAGTTGCAGTGCAATGATACCAAGGGGAATCTGCCTTTACCGTATACACTGAAGCGCCTTTCACCCACTCACACTCGAGTATGGAGGAAGAAGTAGCCTCTCAATCTGGTCATCTACATATTTTAATGGGCCAAAGTTTCAGACTGTCCATTCAGGCTATTGGCAAAACAAAAAATGCATTTCAAAAGATGTTACATAAAACTACAAATCCCAATCTTAAGATTTCATGATAGAAATCCTTAAAGAAGTAAAAAAAAAAAGCAGCCTCAAGGAATGTCTATCAGAAAAGAACAAGATGTTTACATCAAAGAACATATTCAGATCATTTGGCAGTATAAAGTTCATTATATATAAACAGCAGAGACATGATAAATTACTTATAGGTAACATGTTTACACCACTATATAATAACAGGAATATCTCTGTGATATTACAGATCATTAATCATTACAGATTTCTCATCATAGTGGTGCAGCTGCTCTCCTTCAGAGGAATGCACTTGCAAGAGTAGACCGTGACACCAGCACACATGCCTTAATACAATACTATAATTGCCGCATGCACAGGTCCATACAGACACACGCTGCGCTTGATCCGTGTGTGTTTGTGCGGGAGAGTGTGGGCATCTATCTAGAAAGCACTCCAGGCTATTTCTATGCACCTGTCGGCTATGGTGCGTTTTGATATGCCTAATGCACATGATAGTGCCAGGGAGACAGAGGGAGAAGAGATGAGAAGGGGAAAAGAGAGCGACAGAAAGAGAGAGAGAGAGAGGGGATGGTGAGGAACGGGGGAGGAGGACAGAAAATAAAGATGCAGTGGATGGCAAAAAATAAAAAATAAATGAAATATCTGCTCTGTCTTACCTTGAAAGGGAACATAGGACATGTTCCAACGGCATTGAACGTAGGGCTGTGCGTCTCGGCGGTCTCTCGGTGCTCAGAAGTAACGTGGAACCAAATTAGAAATCAATCTGGGAGAAAAAAAAAATTAAAAAGAAAACACGCGATATAGAGAGCTGATCACAGTTAAAGCCGAAGGAGAGGCCAATATTCCGCTGTTATAAAAACTGGCATCATAATCCACGACCGCTTATAAAGCGCCCGGTTC
Organism: Labrus mixtus; assembly: GCF_963584025.1. NCBI lineage: Eukaryota > Metazoa > Chordata > Actinopteri > Labriformes > Labridae > Labrus > Labrus mixtus. The sequence goes on along the minus strand of NC_083622.1, from coordinate 10,113,232 downwards.
CCGGTGCATTTGAAAAAAAAACACAGGATGCAGAAGTATGTGTATGTGTGTGCGTGCGTGTGTATTCGTGTGTGTGTGTGTTTATTTGCACGCTGCTGTTGAGGTGTGAGGGTGAAACACGAGTGAGTGAGTGTGTGTGAGCGAGAGAGAGAGAGAGAGAGAGAGAGAGAACGAGTGAGAGGGGGAGAGAGAGAGAAGGGGGTGGAGGACCAAGCACGCGCGCGCACATTAGCGTGGTTCAGTGCGTGTGTGTGTGTGTGTGTGTGTGTGTGTGTGTGTGTGTGTGTGTGTGTGTGTGTGTGTGTGTGTTTGGGGAGCGCGCACACGTTTCACAATAACTATAACCTATCTTTAGCCTATGCATTTAACATTTATTGCTCGTCTCTGAAGAAAGAAAGATGTTGCAGTGTTGCAGTGAGTGTTCATTTACTGTACTGCTTCAGGCAACAGCAGAGTGTGTGTGTGTGTGTGTGTGTGTGTGTGTGTGTGTGCGCGCGCGCGTGTGAGATGCCCTAAAGGTAGTCAATAAGTTTCACATACCGTCATTTACGCAGTATAGGCATATGCTGTGAATTGCCTCGCTTCTATATTAAACATTAGGCCTACTTTTTTATTGCACATTTTATAAATAAATTAAAAAAAATACTTTTGATTACATTTCTTATAACGTTTTCAGTGTGAAATTAGGCAACATCATGTATTCATTCATTGCCTTTTTAATGTTGGCCTATGTCTTCTTAATTGAAAGATTGGCATAGAAAATAGATATGAAGTGATTTCATCTTTAAAAAAAATTTAAATTTCCCTTTTACAAATAATGTCATTAATTGATTTTTTTTTTTTTTTTACATTTCCCTCCATGGGAACCCGCATTGATATCTTATAGGCTGGCCTACCTGTTGAAAACAAGGTAAAAACGAGCTTTCTGACAGCTACCGACAAACTGAAAAATAAAACAACAGTTTCGCACAGTTCAAATTTTCTCCTTCTCGACTACAACTGCCCTGGTTCACATGTCGTCCTCAGTAAAAAAAAAAAAAAAAGAGATAATCATCATGCGACGCCGGACCAAAACAGGAACTGCACGTTTATGGAGCTGCATCGAGGAGGGGAAACTGTAGAGCCAAAATGGCGCCATGTGTTTGAGTGTGCTGCCTTCGGGCGACGTTGGAAAGACAAAACGCTTTAAAAGTTAAAGCGAACATTCAAAACATTAAAATTGGTTTAACGTTAAGTATGAACATAATGCCTAGGTCGTCATGTTGTGGTGTTATCTTGTGATTAAAAACATCTGGGTTCTTCAGTTTACCTTTAGTTAGCCTATGTTCTGTTTAACTTAGCCAAACGTTAACTGTCACAACCAGAGAGTAGATGCTTCACTGGCTGTAGCCAAACATTTGCATGGTCAGAAATTAAATACAAAATATGTTAGTGTTCAGGGTAGCAGCGTTTGTATATTTCTTGACAGCTTTTAGCTGTAGCCTACTGTCTGACAGCAGTCCGTGTGTTCCTGCTTTAAACACGGTGCACGTGTGTTCTGGTTGACTTTAAACCCCCAAAACAACCTATGCTGAAATGTGTACACTCTAAACGTAGGCTACCCTACACTTTCAAGTGCAGGTGATCTTCAGTGCTGCACTCCACAGCTTCAGAGAGACACTGAACGCAGCACAGTGCAGCGCCTACCTTTGCTGTGTATGTTGATAGGTAGTCGCCCCCTTGCGGGTCAATCCTGCAGCTGCAGTTGCTGTAATGCAATTAAACCAACCCAGTAGCCTTCTGTGCAGTGGCGATTCCAGAGTCTGTTGGGGCCCCAAGCAAAAATTGATTATCGGCCCCTCCAGCCAGCGTTCATCACCATTATGTCTGGCAGTGCCCTGATGCTTACTCGTCTTTGTATTTTTTTCTCTGTCTTTTTTCCACTCCAACACAGATAATTTGTCTTTATTTTCATTCAATTTCATTGACAAACTTTATGCATGTGATGTTTAGCAGGGCATGGAGAGGGAGGGCTGCTTCTGACAGTCATTGCTAAATTTGCACATTTTGAGCCACTGCTGCAAGTTTTAATTTCAGCAAAATTCATAATTTAGCACACCTGTGCAGTATGTTTTTTTCATGCTAGGCAAAGTCAAGTCAAAGTCATATTTACTGTCAATTCTTGCCATATGTAGGTACTGGACATACAGAAAAATCTATCAGTTTTCCTGGTGAAATGTTGGGGCTGGGAGAGAGAGAGTAGTCATAGTTATTAAATCACAGGTGTCATTAATAAACGTTGGCTCTGAAATTACAGTGAGACCGTCTGCAAAATATAAGAACTCTGAAACCAAAGCTGAAAATGAAGCAACCATTACTCCAATAATTTACACATCTGCTTTTTATAGTAGTAAATCAAATTGTGTTTTATTGACAAGCCTGCAGCAGGCAATGACCACATAACTAAAAAAAATGACTCTAAGTCTAATTATAATGCTTCATGCTGTAAACACAACTTTGACTAAATAGCTGCCATCTGATGTCTGTCAAATTTAAAGGGTCAGAGCGGAGAAGATTTGGAATCATATTTTACTTCTGATATTATATATCATGTTGAAAGACTTGTTTCATTTAACATAACAACATCAGTTTACTATACTTACCATCCTGTTTGAAGAAGGTTTTGAGCAACACAGGTATGACACACAATATAAATGCAGGTGTCTCTATAGAAGAATATTAGAGATGGTCCAAACTGTCTCCATTAAGAGAAGACTGATTGTCCAAACAAGGTTTTGCACGTTGCAATGCGACAGTTACTTATCAAGGCCTGTGTGCTGACTCCACTGGAGTAGCTAATGTAGACAAATTCAGGCAGGGGTGTGGTATTAATCTTAGGTGTGATTATTTAGCTCATTCATCCTGAAAACTCAATGGAACTGGCACAAACACAAAATAAACATCTGTCTTTCATGTTGGCAGCAGTTGTACATTTTCTGCCTAAATAAAGTAGTTAATCTTTCCTGTAGGACACATTTGGCTGTGACACAATTTATCCTCTCCTCAGACTCATTAATGGAGATTCTCACCAACATTGTTTGAATACAGCCGACAGTGTTAATGATCAATGATAGAGGAAAATATAAAGATCATTCTACAAAGGAAGTAGTATCTTTAAGATGCTTTTTTGAGGTTTCCATGCGGGCGACTCTTTGTAAATTTGTGGGATAAATATATTTAATATTTTCCTGAGAGCTCCTGAGCTCTCTTGCCTCGTAGGTTCCTCTGGTTGCTATGGATTTACACACTGTAAGATGGAACACTCATTTCTGTCGTACTAATCGTCATTTCTTTCTCTAACTGGATGTTGGGTGAGGGAACTTCCTGGTTTGAGCAAAAGGCATGGCCTTCTTCTTCTTCCCTTTGTTTTTTTGGGAGCCATACAGTGAAATATATCTGCAGTGTCCACCTGTAGTGATCTCTCTAAAATGACTCAGGCACATTTACCTGGGTTTGCACAGTTCCTTCCTTCAATGCGATGTCCATTTCCTCCCCTGTGATATAAACAAAGCCCAGAAATCTCCTGGCAGCATTCAAAACCATTTTAATATATTCCGATTTAACCTATTTATCTGCAGAGTTTATGGCAATAGAGATAAATGCTAGAAAAGGTTTTTTTCAAGGTGCATGCGTTCTGATGTGGGGGGGGGGGGGGGGGGGGGGGGGGGGGGGGGGGTTGGGTTCAATTAGTTTTTCTTAGTATATAGTTAACTCGATGTCAATTTTGTCTAACCCTTGAGTTTGATGTGGTTTGATGTGGTTTGGCCAAACCACTATAAAGGTTCCCTTTTGTGTCATTGTGTTAGGTCATATGAAAAACAAAAACAGAACCTGAAGGAGGAACTGGGGAAGACTGGAATTCACTATAAAATCCTGCTGACTATATGGCCAGCAGACAAGTTTTCTTTGAGTTCAATAAACTGACTAGAGTAGTGGATACTGGGAATTGAATTCCTATGTCTTGCGCCACATTGTGGATCAGTGGTAGAGTTGGTTGTATCTCAACCAGAAGATCAGCGGTTCAATCCCCCGCTCCTGCAGCTACATCTCCGACGTGTCCTTTGGCAAGACATTCAACACCAAGTTGCTCCTGCTGCTTCCTCAGTTGCATATAAGTGAGTATGAATGGGATTAGTTAATACTTATGGACAGCTACATAGCAGCCTCTACCATAAGTGTGTGTGAATGTTTAGGTGAGACCTGTGCTGTAAAAGTGCTTTGAGTAAAAGAAAAGCACTATACAAGCTCAAGTCCATTTACCATTTGATCGCTAACATTAGGAATAGATGTCTGCAGTACAGAGAAAGAGATGAAACAACCCCTCTGAGACATGTTTACAGTGATTGTATAAAACTCCAGCAGTGATAAATAATATTATCCAAATCAATATGTATAGCTCAGGATTGGGTTTGCACCGACTTCCATGCACCTTCATTGTTTTCACTTGTTAATGTGTCGTTAAGCCTCCTGATTATTTGATTTCTCTGTTGTACATGGTGTACCAGCAGATCGAGTTTCCTCCCCTCCTGTAATGGTATGTTCTCTCTCTTCAAGCCAATAACGTATTATTTCATGCATAAACACATTTGAGACTGTTTCTATTTTCACATGTTAATTGCCACTGGTTATTAGAGAATCCACATAATTTATACGTCTTGTTAAAATTAGATTGAAACACATATTGATTTTTGTTCGAAAAAGAGTGACTCACTAATCAAAGAGGATGATAAATAAACAGTGTGGCAGGGTAAACATGCAGCTGATTGGCTATTGCTCAGGAAGACTTGCATATAAAACGTGTGATCACTCATAAATCAGTTGCTATTTATGATACTTTCAAACTATTGTGTCACATTTTAAAGTTTAAGCTCCTAAGTTTGCTCTACATAACTTTGATAAATACAGGCTCTGTTCTTTGCGGTAGTTAGAGAAAAGTTTGGTCAATATGAGTTTTGGGAAAACAGGCTATTATATACTGTTTGACCGTAAATTTAACTTGCATGGGGCTCATTGGAATAGTTGGAATTGACCAAATTTTAACAACTCAATAAAAACATCTTTGCTTTTTTCATTTAGAATACTGTTTTTGTCCCCCATGTGTTCCACAAGGCTCAATCCTAGGACATCAAATATTTTCATTAATTCCAAAAAGATATTACTGGTGCAAATTCCATTCACCAGGACAAAGAAAGTTTAAAGTGGCATGTCAAAATAAATCAAACTCAAGCCATGGTTATCTATACCACTTGTCCTGTTTGGGGGTTGTGGGGGGGCTTGAGGCAATACCAGCTGTCATTGGGCAAGAGACGGGCTATACCTTGGACTATGTCAATCCCACGGCTGACATACAGAAACAGACTAACTTTCATGTCTAGTCTTACACCTGCGGGCAATTTAGAGTCACCAATTCACCTGACAAGCATGTCTCTGGAGGGAGGAGGGAGGAAGCCGGGGTACCTGGAGGGAACCGAAGCATGCACAGGGAGAAGGTCCTGTGCGGGGAGGGACACACACCAGGAACCTTCTTGCTGTGAGTTGTCAGCTATTGAATTACCCATACTAAGAGATCAAAAACCACATCGTACGAGGTGAAACATTGTTTTATTATTCATGTTACATATTAGGTGTCAACGCAGAGTATACATGTACAAACATAACTTCTCAAAAAATACATCAAACTGAACTTGGACTTGACTTCTAATCAGAAAAAAAAATAAAACTACCTCTCTCAAAATAAAATGTTTCCTCAATGTTGATGTCTGTATTTCCTCCTATTTAGTTTTAAACTAATCTGGTTCTGTTCCAACAAGAGTACAACCTATAACGAGCACTTGACGGGTAGAGACATACCATAGAAAACACACAAATACATTCATCACCAGCGCCTAAAAATGTTCGACACACCTCTTCCTAATAAACTACAGTCAAATAGTCACTGAGGAGGATGGAAATGGTAATGCAACATCATTTCACTGCCCTGAAATGTAAGCTATAGTGCAGGAGAATAAACGGAGAGGTTCAGTATTTAAAGAAAATCAAGATAGTTTTGCACTGGTGTGATTTTAACAGTATGATTTTTTTTCCAACTTAAGCTATAATGCAGTCTTTTAAGACAGAACTGTAAAAGTACACATTGTGTAAGTTATATCCAACACATTGCTGAAATAAACCTCTGTATTAAAATATAAACTCTGAACTTGCACCACAGTATTTTAGATTTATGTAACCCGGCTGCACAAAGATAAACATCCAGCTGCAGCCAGAACTTTCCTCTGTAAATACATCTGAGAAGATCAGTCAGGCCTTGAATGAATGAATTAAATCAATGTTGAATCTTTGAGATTAAAGACCTTTAAAACCCTGAAATGTAAAAGAACAGTTTAGTTTGTAGATTCAGTGTCTTCTTTACCTGTACTGTCACTTTGAAAAAACAAGGAGTGAACTTTCAACAGTGATCCCCAATGTATGAGCCACTGCACCCTGGTGGACTATCAAGGTACTGCACGTGGGGATTCAATAAATCATCTAGGATAAATAAACATATATTTATTGTTTCCGATTTTTAATTTTAACATTTATACGGAGCCTCTGATGTTCAAAAAGAGTGAAAGATTTTAGACTGTATGCACAAGTTATAATGTGCGCATAATAGTGGAGAATAAGTTAAAAACTTAAACTTTTACTTTTTGGGACTTCAGAGGCTTGGTACATTTGCGCTTGTTTTTTTAACCTTTATGTGGACGGCTTCGTTATTTAAATAGGCCCAGTTTCATGTGTACGTTTTTGGTAACACTTTCTTTGAGGGGTATGCATAAGACTGACATGACATTGTCACAACCATGACTTGTTTAATGTCAAGGTGTCATAACGAAGACATCCTTAACAGTGTCACCTTTGCATTCAAAGTGACATAACTGACTGAATGACAACAACAATAAACATTCATAAAGGCTCCTTCATGGTTATGCCAGGTGTCATGTCATGATAATGATAGGTAGGGCTGGGAATCTTTGGGTGTCTCACGATTCGATTTCAATTCTTGGGTTCACAATTCAGAATCTAATTTCGATTCAAAACATGATTCAAAGTCTTTTTTTTAACTTCAGGATCTACTCACACTGCATGAAAAGTGGGACTTCCAGCAGTAACCGTCACAGTTCATTGGCGTGGAAGTTGAAATAAACGGGAATTTACAGTCAACACACTAAACTGCCTGAAACTGCCAGGAATTGCCGCCGACTGGCAGAATCGCGCTATGCAAATGCAAATCAGGATAGCGTGTGTGTGTATTTGTTTATATGTGTGTGTATACAGAAACGATTGACAGTCTCACAGACGACTGGCCACTCATCTGTGAGAATGGCTGAATTTCTTGCTGCTCCATTTGGCTGAGTTAAAGAGCTAGCCTTAGCGCTTAGCAGGGAGTGACTGATTAGCCCCTCCCCCCCCAAAAAAAATATCTATATTTGGAAGTTATGAATCTGTTTAAAATCTCAGAGGATAAGAATCTCGATTTTTTAATAATTCAATTTTTTTTCCCACCCCTAATGTCAGGCAGTCTTATTCATACCTCTTCAAATAAAGTATAACCAAGTTTATTTCGATTTAAGAAGAAATAAATGGGGACTATAATATGTTAGTTTAGAGTGTTCGATAGAGATGTGTAATTAGAGGTTTGGGTCTGCACCAGAATATTTCAAGGTTTAAGTCGGCCTGCAGAATTCTTACACTAAGATGAACAGTGGTTGGACCTTAGGCTGATCTGTGGTGACAAAACAACATTCATCGGAAAAAAAACCAAATCATTCTTTTAAATAAATTTCCTGTTTGGAAACTTCAAACGGACATCTCAATAAATTATACATTTCTTTTTTTTGTTTATTTGGAATGTACAGTAACGTCACAGTCTGCTCTGATTTAAAAAAAAAAAAAAAAACATTATAACTGAGTCGTGTGTACCCATGTATCTGCCTTCGTTTGTAATTTACAGTAATATGACCTTCCTAATCGGTCTGTCTTCTGATTGGTTGACTCCGATCAGCTGACCAATAAGCAGGTACACAACCCATAGAGGCACTATGCAACCACGGCAAAAAAATAAATCAAAGTTATTCGATCATAGCAATATATTGTGAATATATAATTCTATCTATAAAACAAAAGCCCTCTTGTGGCTCCTATTTCTAATACTTACAGAAGTCTAAATGTAAATCATGACAAAAATCTAACGTAATTAAGAAGTAACCCCCGTAATAACATGTTTACAATCTCGTCAAAACGTACAGCCATGAGGGGAGACATGAAAACCTCCAGAGAATTGGTGGCCAAACAGGTTTGAGTCTCAGAGCAGGTTGGATGGTGGAATTATATTCTTCATTTTTCTAGCTTGTTTTTTCCCATTAACTTAAGCATTATAGGGGTGCCAGATGGCCTAGCGGCTATGTCGCACGCCCCATGTACGGAGGCTATTGACCTCGTCGCAGCAGCCATGGGTTCAGATCTGACCTCTGACCTGTTGGGACCTCTCCTCCCAACATTTCCTGTCTCTCTTCAGCCGTCCTATTGAATAAAGGCAAAAAAGCTCAAACAAAAAGAGAAATGCAATTTTTTGTAATTTCTTAAACTATACTGTTGCTTACTGTACCATAAAAATCTTTTCTTCTTGATGTGGGCGAGTTATCAACAAATGATCCGGAGGTTTACATGTCTTCCCTCATCACTGTAAAACATGATAAATGCAAAAGGCATATTCCAAAGTTAACAGTACAAATACCAGAGAAACACTAGCAAAGAGGGACATTTAGTAACAAGTAGTGAGCTATAGTGATGTTCAGTAGAGGTGAAACTTTGAGAGCGACCTGGATTTGCAACGTGTACAGATTCCCCCCCCCCCCTTTTTGTCCCATGTGTACCTTTTAAACGCCTCCACATTTTACAAACACAGTATTCCTGTGGAAAAACAGTCATAGCGTCTCATGTCGACTCAGTCTGTTTCAGTACAAACTCACATTCTCCCACTCCACCAGGTACTGCACCTTCCCGCCAGGTGTGACACGTCTGGCCAAAATCCGCACTGCCTCCCCTCCTCCCCAGCTGCGGGTCACTGTCCCTTCAGATCCTCCTACCCCAACACCCCCACCTCCACCTCCTCCTCCTCCACCTCCACCTCCACCACCACCTCCCCCACCTCCACCTCCACCTCCACCTCCCCCTCCGCCCATGCCGGCCTGGTAAGGAGGCAGATCTCGCAGGATGACCGGCTCCAGCTGCTTCTGCCCCGTCTGGTGTTGGTGTTGGTGTTGATGGTTGTGTTGATGGTTGTGTTGGTGGTTGTGTTGATGGTTGTGTTGGTGATTACTTTGGTGGTTGTGTTGGTGATTCTGTTGGTGGCTGTGATGGTGCTGGTGGAGTTGGTGGTGGTTGTGATGGTGATGGTTGCCGTTGGAGTTAAGTGGGTACGGGAAGCAAGGAGGTGGTATTCTGCAGGAGTCCTCCACGCTTGGAAAAAAGAGACACAAGCACAGAAGTCAGGAACAGGCAGATACATAAAAAGGTTTTCAAACTTTTAGATACTTTGATTCTTTCTAGACCACCTGTTTTGAATATATACAATATCAGTTCTTGTTATGAATGAAAGTATTGATGTAGCTAAGCTTTTAAAGAAGCTGCAGGACATCAGTCATCATTTTAAGCCAAAGATGCTGCGAGAGTTAGCGACAGAGCAACTGTGGTCCATCCAAATTCACAGGTCATCAAATACAGACGTTTCTCATAAAGACGCAAAAGTTACATTTTTGTGTCTTACAATCAGACAGACAACAGCGGAGGTGATGGCACAAGGACACTTGGACCCCCTCGAAAACGAGATGGTTCATCTCAAGGGGCAATCCATCAAATAAACAGAATTTCTCACAATCACACAAATAAATGTGCAGTAATTCAATACTGCCGCCCTTCAGTTCTTGGTGCTTTGGTTCACTCTTGCTGCTCTCACTTTCCCGAAGTTTCACAAACAAACACTCCAAAAACCACTGAGCAATACGAGCCAAAAGATGCTACTAAGTTTCACCAAGACCAAGAATATACGTTTATTGACTTAGCTATACTGCGGGCAAAAACATTAGAGAAGTCTCAACTTGAAGAAAACTGCAGCACCTATTGCAGGTGCTTGGATTAAGAACTTGGCACAATGTCTGTAAATGGAGAGAATAACACACACCCTGAAAAACAAGTTGGATGTCTATGAGGGGATATAGAAATCATTTAAAGACTTTATGAAATGTAGAAATATTGGAAGGAGGAAGACTCAGGTTGAGATATCTACAGAATTACAAAAGTGCCAAAAGACGCCAAAAATCAATGAAGGCGGGATTTGGCAATATGTAACTCTTGGTTTATGAATATACATGTGTATGTGTGTGTATATAATGCATGATTATATTATATATTTGTAGCTGTGGGTGAGGGGTTGGATATAGCTGGTTTTTTTGGTTTCATTACATTGCTGACTAAGGGGGGGAACATAATTTGACGTATTTTGTTGCTCCAAATTGTTAATGCTTCAACAAAAGGAAGCTTTTATATCCGAGGAAACTCTAGCTAATACAGAATAAAACTATGCAGAGTTAAACAGCAAAAAATCCCAGTCTTGTTTTTTAATGTGTAGGACATAAAGGGTCCTGCAGAGCTCAAAGCTCAAAGGCAGAAACCAACGGTCGGCTTGTATCATAAGCAGTGCAGCGCATCTGTTCAAACGTTTGTTATTCTGTCATAAGCCGGACTTTTGTCATGATAGAAGAGTGATCAATCAATGCACTCAGCTGCCAACAGTAAAATTAGTGGTCCAACAGAGCAGCCTCCAGATGCCACTCTGGATTAGTGAATGTACCTGATGCGTGTTTATCAATGTCGTGCAGGAGTTAAAAAGGAAACAGGGTGACATGTGAGTAGAAACCTGTTGTAGTGATGGAGACTCCGGGAGAGGGCTGTATTTCCGTTATACGAGGTGTGGTACAGGGCGTACATCCGCTTGGGAGGAGAGCTGGGGACAGAAAGCACAGAGGTCAAAGACAATGATGGAATTACAACATCCATTTCAAATTAAATCATTGTATCCGTATGCAGTTCAAAAATAAGCACAAAAACATCTTTTATAGGTGCAATCAACCCAACAAAGTGTTTGTTGTGGTCACTTATTTGAATAAACAACATTTAAAGAGGTCTTTGCTGTCAACAGTTTCTAACATTTTCTAATTAAGGACGTATCCCACCTTCATGGAGGGGTACTGGAAGACATCTCAGAGGTGGATTCATTCAAACTTAAACCTTAATAAATCTGTTTCATGCTACTATTCAGCTGATAGTGTAAATCGTAAAAGGATGTTGCCTGCAAGTGTCTGAGGCAAAGAATAACTGTGTTGTTGCAAGATTTTTCTTCTGTCATCTTTCACTAATAACTTGTTATTGTTATTGGCAGACCTGCCTCCTCTTCTAAAGTTTGCCTTGTCGTGTTTGGTCTGTGTTTGTCTGTTCAGGCGGGCAGGACAATGTCAGGGAGGAAGCTGTGACCATGAACAAAATCCTAAAGTTTAAGGCGGTTAGTCAACAGTGCAGCTCCCCGACTCAACACATATCACATAATATTAAATAGGAGACACGAGCCTTTCCCTCTCCCATTGAACCATCAGTAAGTTACCAAGTGGTGCAGCACGTCCTTACCTCAAACCAAGCTCCTCCTCTGACTTCCTGGAGTTGTAAAGGCTGGCCCCTCCCATGTAGCCATGGCAACATGGCAGCAGCTCAATAGGGTTGGCATCGACTGGGGGTGGACAAGGCTGGGCACAGGAGACACACATGGATCAGCTCGTGCGGGTGCCAACATCATCACAGGATTCAATCAGGTCGTGATACCGCCGTGATCAGACATACGTTAAGATCAGTCTGCACGGGGACCGTTCAGTTTTGAGTTTTTAATAATTCTAGGTGAAGGTTTGCGTACTGAAATACTGGGTTGATGTTCATTTTTCACTCTTAAGAAACAGAAAAAAGCTTGAATTTGATGTTCCTTCATCACCTGAGGGGCAGAAATGTCTTAACATCCACACTGCTAGCATTAATGGATGTGAGTCACATCATCAGGGCTCATCACACACAGCCCTGGGATGTTTTCCCCTACATATATCCCCTTGCATCCCATGGAGGTGTCTGCTTAGTGGGGCAGTTCTCTCGTCACACCTACTTACTATCCGTGAAAACTTAAAACACCGGAGCATCATTGCTGCAGCGATCAATCACGGGAGAAACGTCACCTAAAGGTACATGCATTTCTCATCGCTGGCCTGTGACATACGGCTCCACTCTGGGCCCCTTTATCGCTCCCTTCACTGGCATTACTATTAGGACGGGAGATTATTATTCAGTGGCCTTTGTCAACGTCTGTGCCTTTAAATGGATGTGCTCTGTCAATGCTGCACTGTCAAGGTGCCAGCGCCACCTGGCCAAACTGTAATCGACTGCAAAGTGCACTTGGAAGTGATCCCAGGCTACAGCATATCAGCATTCCTTCCCATCTCACTTTCCCCCGCACGACAACGAACCTGCTCCTCCAAGACGGACGGAGATTAGCATCAATCAGAGGGGGCACAAAGGGGGCCTGGAAGTGCCAGAGTGAAAACGGGGTGTTCTGTGGAGCGTATTGTTCCAGGATTATTGTATTTGCACACACACACACAGGGATCACAGTGTTGTGTAGGAGGACACAGTACAATGAGCATTGACGGTTAAGAATGCAGTTTAAAAATAGTAACTGCCACATGTGATGTTTGCCTGTTTCCCCCGGGATCCGCTGGGAATTGGGTCTGATGATCATGATAAATGCGGCGCTGAACTGCAGATGTTGATGAAATACATGAGCGGGCTTTCTGTGCAGCCGAGTTTGCATTTGAATTATAGATTTTAACTGAAACGCACGACACGTCAGGTCTCACACGCTTCCTCAAGACTCTGAAGCAACAGCAGGAAATAAACACACGGCATAAAAAAAAAGAAGGAGAAGGAAGAAAATGTGGAGGCACCAAGCTGCACCGGGGTGTTTTAAAGACACGCAGACTGATCTAGACTGCGAAATGAACCTTCATCACAGCCTCTGACTGACAGGTTATTTGGATCACAGAGGGCTGTTTACCTGGCTGCATCAAAAAAAAAAAAAAGAAAAAGAAAAAAATAATCAGGACGGTTTTGTGGCCCAGACTTCCTCCCCCTCGCCCTGAGTTGAAGACAAACGCACTGACCTGTGTCTCTATGATGCGGCGCTTTGATTTACGTGACTCCGGCCCCCCCACTCTCCTCTGGCAGGCCAGTGACAACGGGCTGCAGAGAACAAAAACACATAAATTAAAAACATACACAAACAGCCCCAACGTGCAGGGTTTGGTTTATTAGTTTGTCTTCATAAAAGCCACTTGAGATGTGCACGATGAGAGCAGCGAGATGATTCTGATGTTTAATAAAAGAAATAGATTTCACATTTATATGAGCCCATGAAGCCTCCATAAAAATAATAAAATAATCCTATAAAACACTCCTCTTCCGTCTTCTTCTCTCTACCTAAATTCACCTCATATTCTATGTTTTTCTTCTGTGTAAAAACGAAACTGCTGATTGTCTCCTGACTCATTTATAAAAACAAGACTGACGCTCTGAAAGTCTCCACAGAAGTAGCCCCTAGACACTGAAATATCCATTACAACCCACTTTGATAAAGGTTGAATGGCAACATATCCCTCATGTTGCTACAAACAGAGCCGCATAGGTAGCAGGCATTTTAAAAACTTTGTGCTGGGAGCAATTCAGGAGACAACAGAGAGATTCAAATCACGACGTCTCCTCCTCAGAGATGCAAATTTGACATTTTTTCTGAGGGGCAATAAAGAAGATGAAGCGAAGTCGAAGCATTGATGTCAGTAAAGTGTATCAGTGAGAATTGTAACTTATTTTTCTGCCTAATTTACCTGCAGTTAAAGGGGACATATTATGATCCTGAGTGTCTACCGACCTGCAAAATGTGAAATAAACCCATCCAGTCCTTTGTTTGTGGTCTGCATAAGTCTTACAAATGCTCCGTTTCAAATGTGCTCTCCTTGTGATGTCACAATGGGATTCTGGTGAAAAAAAAAGTACACTCCCCTGCCCTGGTTTCTCCACCCATGGACTCCATCCCCAGCCTAGAACAAAACTTTTGCGCAGGTCTGCTATTTTTATTCTCGCTACATAAACAAACAATGAACCAAATGTAATCTGAGAAACACACACCAATGTACACCGCAAACAAAATACATTACACGAGACCCGCATTAAAAACACAAAATTAATCAGTGTAAAAGATAAAAACTGATGAGGACAGCATAAATATTGCCAGGGGCGTGTCCAGACATTTTGGACTGGGGTGGCCTGATTGGGGCGCTGACTTGTGCAGGGTGGCCTGATGTTTGTGTGCACACACATGAATAAAGAGCATTTATTTACCCCTTCCGTCTGCACCAATCACCAACATATACATCTTCTTAGCTTAATTCTTCAAGGACTCAAAACTATATATATGTCACATTTTAAAGTATTTAAAAAATTGCAAACAAACATCTGCACACTGAGAACTATGAGCTGCCTGTTGCAACTGCCTGATTTTAAGTCCCACCTCTGGCACCTTGGGTGGCCAATAAGATTTCAAGGGGGGCCCCATGCCACCCCTCTGGACACCCCTCTGTACACGCCCCTGGCTACTGCACAACCCACTCACAGCCTCAAGAAACACGATTCAAAATTTTGATTGAGGTTTACACGAGGTCGCATAGCCCTTGAAAATGGGAAAACTAATCAAAGTAAGTTTGGGAGAAGACAATCAGAGGATACTAAAGATTACGATTCCATGCAGAAAAACGGAACACTTGTGTTTTATAGTCTCAAATTATACGAGTTCTTGTGAAAATAAAAACCTTATCAAACCACTACCCCCTACACACTCGTGCACTCTAGAGACAGATCCACTGAAAGTATTTCATTGTAATTCAGCCCGAATAAGCACCAGCCAAATGCTAGAAATTATTCAAAATGAAAAACCGTGCCTATGAAATCTGCAGACTACAGGACAAGTGCACACACACACTCTCTCTCTCTCTCTCTCTCTCTCTCTCTCTCTCTCTCTCTCTTACAGATGTACAAACGTAAGCCCACACGGGGGTTTTATACCCTTTTAGGAGATTATTAAGTCACTGATACTTTTGCTGGCATATGAAAACTGCAGTGCTTCGGTTCCTACGTTAATTGTTCATGTGTAATGACTGTGTGCCCTGTGGGAATCCCGAGGAGCTTTATTGCGATAAGAGCCGAAAAGAGAGATGCTGTCCTTACTCTGACCTTCTCCGGTGCGTGATGCTGATAGGTGGGTCGGTGATGAGGGGCGACGAATCGGTCGTCAGCGGAGGCGGGGCTCGGACCTGAAGCCCGAAAAGACACTTCTTCTTCTTGATCTCCTTTCCGGACACAAACCTGCGGGCCACATCAAAGGAAAAAGTGGTACCATCCAGGCTGGTTTCACCTCAAAAATATATATCTTCTTCTTCTGTGTGTGCGTGTTTTCATTACTTCTCTTTGATGCTTATAATAAATGTCATGTTGTGTAACAAAATGCACTTTCACTCCTTATGGAGAAGAAGACAGCAGCATTTCAAAGGTAGAGTCTGTGTAATTAAGTATACATATTAATTAGAGCAGACTTTGCCTGGAGAAATGTGCAGCTTTGTGTCTGCGAGGCTAATTTTAGAAACTGCATGAAAAAATTAAATAAGCCTCTGCAGTTTTTTACGTGATTTAATAACGGTGACTTATGTCCTTCTCTACCACAAGGAAAAAAAAAAGGACCAAAACATGTCAAATCTCATCTGGTCTCTCTCTCTGCTCCCCCTCCTCACTCTGCTTGATGCACACCTGATACGATACCAATTAGTGCAATTAGCAATTAGCACTCAGGTAGGAGAAGGGGTGCTTCTGATTTGCAGTGCAGACACAATCTGACAGTGGACAGTCCCTTCTCTCCGTGCTGTATCCTGTTAGGATCTACTGTTCAGTAAGCGCATACAGTAGGCCGATATTTGTTCCTACTTCGTCTGATTCATTCAGAGTGGAAGTGGCTTCATTAGCCCGCCTCATGTTATTGACACTCAAACTCAGATGTGATCAGCACGATGGCTCAGTAAATAATACAAAACTTCACACTGCATGTAAACAAATTAACAACTTAACATTTGAAAGGCGCGATAACCGAACCGGCCGCATCCATCCTCGTTTGTTTTGAAGGTAAAGTGGCGCATTGTGGGTGTTAAAATACATTTCATTTCCCGAAAGGATGCCTCAACACCATACTGCACAAAAACCTCGAAGTTAGGGTCC
This sequence comes from Labrus mixtus, assembly GCF_963584025.1. Classification (NCBI taxonomy): domain Eukaryota; kingdom Metazoa; phylum Chordata; class Actinopteri; order Labriformes; family Labridae; genus Labrus; species Labrus mixtus. The sequence goes on along the minus strand of NC_083622.1, from coordinate 10,096,750 downwards.
ATGCTGAAATGTTCAGTCTACTGAGCTGGACTCAAAAAATGCCCGCTGAACGACCACGAGGGTTCAGTCTACTGAAACCCAAGACTGAAAAGTCCGCACTCCTTAGTGAACTGTGGATTTTCAGAAAGGGCCAAGGCGATTTAAAGTGGCAGGGTGTTCAGAGGAGGTGGCTCACACACACTCTGTGCAGAAGGTGAGGAGCTCTTTGCTTTCCTGTGTTTTTTTTCCTCCTTTCCCAAATCATGTATTTATTTGGTAACCCTTTATTCTGACAGTCCATCTGTTGACACTCAAGTAGATATCAGAAGATATTCAATTGCATGTCAACAGCGTGTAAGTTCATATTCAAAAAGTTAAATTACTTGCATTCAATGTACGGTGGGTAGACTTTAAGTAAGTGTTATAATCTGTTGATTGTCAACTAAATATTACATTCATAGAAAATCATGTTAGCAAGTAATATGCAGTTGACTATCTGTTGATTGTCATTTAATCATATCTTTAGTCGACAATCAACAGATTATGAACAAGGGTTAGGGTTAGAGGGGGTTAGGGTTAATAACACAGAAAAAAAAAACACAGTCAGCGGACACTTTTTGTCAAACTTGAAATGTACTTAAAGTCTGCCTACAGTTAGCTGAACGCATGTTACATGACTGCTGAAAATGTTTTGTTGAATATGAACAGACACACTGTCGACATGCAACTGAACATCTACTGATAGCTCGTTGACTGTCAACAGATGGACGATCAGAATAAAGTGTTGCCTATTTATTTCCAGTACTCGTGCTTGTTTAGATTGCTGGAGACCTGGTAGTCCAACTTTCACTCTTGTTGTTTTCTGTAGGGTAGTTTTTAACTTATTTGGTAGTTTAAGGGAGAGGTGCTGCACGGTCAGCTAATGTCTAATGCCTTCTCATCTTTTGTTCTTTTTGTCCAGGGTCTCTCCAGTCCCTTTTGTTCCATTATTATTTCTGGGAGGAATATTTACAGGCAAAGAAAGCTCAGGGTTAAAACCTTGTATCTATGCAGCATACGTTCTGGTCTCCTTTATTTTTCAGCCTCGATCTAATAATTCTGGTTAAAACACTCATTAGTCGTTACATTTTGTTCATTCTCATTCAAAGTCACACCTTTCACCTCTTTCATTTCAGCTTCACAAAGCGCCGAGCACTAAGAAGACCCCTCTATTCACGGAGCGCCGCTCATCAATCCAGTCGTGTGTGGTCGGTGTTTATTCTGCTCATCATATGCCATGACTTACCTGTCCTTGTGCGAGTTCAGCGCGTTGAGGAGATTGTGACAGCGGTCTTGCCTTGGCGTGTCAGAGAGCTGGAGGAAAAGACAGGAATGAAAAATCAAAGCTGTGTTTACACAGCGGACGGCCATCAGACTGAAACCTCTAATGCATACAATCGTTTTCTTTTACAGACACTGACAGCTATGGTGTTAATATGGTAAAACTACGTGCTGCTGCAGACACCCGGGTGGAAACAGCTCGCTGCGATGTAATGACAAGACAAACAATACATTAGAAAATTGTCTTTTAAAACCAGCTTAAAGGAGAAACAAAGGACTCAGATAAATGTATGTGAAATGCAAAGAAAACTCCCAGAGTGTTTCTCTCACTCTCTACTTTTATGTTACTCTTTATCCTTTGTGGAGCATCATCAGACTTTAAAGCAGGCGGGATTACAACTTTAAGCCATGACACTCTAGTTTGAGGATTTGCCAACACACATTTATGTTTACAAATTCTGGCTTGTGTCCTAGATCAGTGATTCCCCAACTAAGGATAGCTGTATACCCCATGGGTTAGGCTATTTGTTCCATCGACAGGCCTAATAAAGAGATTTTTTTTCCCTCTGGTGCCCTTCAGTGTGGGGATCCAACTTAGAAGTTTTTTTTTTAAAAGTCTGAGGCACTCGGTAGATAAAAAGCCTTTCTATCATCGGGGCAACATGCCGATATGTTTCAGCCTTACGGGCCTGTATGAGAGCCTGAATGGCTGAAACATCTTCGCATGTTCAAACCCTTTTCGATATCATTGAGCCATTTTCACATACACACTCACAATCTAGATCATTTCAGCAGGACTACTCCGGAGATTCTCCTGATCTGGCTCTATGTGATATATGTGGCACAAAGGAATGGCTGAGCAGATGAATTATACGGCTTTCACACTTGCAGACAGAAAACTCCTGATATTTCCAGGAGCAGCTAGGAAAAGTAGTCCTCCTGAAATGATCTAGATATGTTCAGGAGTGCAAATGTGAAAACAATGTGAAGTGGTAAATCTGGATAAAACATTGAAAGTTAAAGTTCCTAAAGTAAGGAATAAAAAGTTCAAACAGTCGGGCCTAGATAATGATTCAGAGATACATCAAATGATTTGTTTAGTTTTATATGTATGACTAGTTTAAATCTTAAAGTAGCTCAAATAATCAGATAAAGGCAGGCTACACTAGAATAAAGTAATGGATAAGTTGTAGAATTGTTCAGCTCAAAACCAGTGTACTTGAGTACTTGAGCTCGTCTGACCGGGTGCCGTCATGTTGTGGATGTGGAACGAGTGTCCTGAATAATACGAAGAGCAACAATCTGCCGTTCTTTAACTTTGTTGTGTTTCCCCTTTGAGCTTTGATAGAGGTCATTCTGTTTCAACTTTTAATTTGTACTTTAATGCTGCTTAATAAGCTTTAAGTCTCAAACGTTAAAAAGGGCTGGCAGCATTTCACATCATTTCATCATGGTGCTCAAACTAGGAAATATCAATACCGCGCCTAGGAGCAACGACTCCCAATTCTCATTGGTGAAGGACAGGATTTCATGGTCAAAATCAAAGTACTTCCTCTTGCAGCAGAGCGAGAGATGGTAGAGGACTAAATGAGCCAGATCCACCCTGCATTTCAAACACACACAAAAATATAAGGACAAGTCAATAAGATATGGCGTACGCACAATAAAAGAAATGCTAAATAATGCAGATATACACAACATATTTCAGAATGTGTTTCATCATTAAACTCAATAGAGCAGTATCATGGTGTGCTGTGTTGTTGATTGAAGTAGCTGTAGCTCAACACCATGTTTTCTCTAAAACTAGAACTGTAGTGTATAGGAAATAACTTCATCCTTAAATGTAGGTGAACATAAAAAATCAAGAGATAGCTTCAGCTTGTTGTGTCGCTAACATGTGAAGACATATCAGACTGTGAACATCACCAGGTCATGGGTAGTCTTTGGATGGTCTCTGGTCCCTTTGTACATACTGAGCACTGGAACTGATAAAACCTGTAAAAGACACATGGGAGAATAGTCCAAATCAGACGAGGACCACATAGACATAAACATGAGGAAGCGCCGGTAGCCTAGTGGCTAGTTTGCACGCCCCATGTTTGGAGATTATAGTCCTCCAAGCAGGCAGCCTGGGTTCAAATCTGACCTCTCTTCTTTCCTGACTTTTGTCCCTATCCTTCTTCCTGCATCTCCCTCTATCACATTTTTCAAGCCTGATGCAGTTTTGGCAGATGGCTGTTCATCATCAGTCTGAAGTTTTTCTTGCCCCTGTAACTTTGCTCAATGTGCTCATGATGGATTAAAGGTGCACTATGTAGATTTGGGAGTGAAATTTGAAAGATGGAGAAGTGAAACAATTCCATAGTATATTTTCAGATTAAATATACAAACTTTATTCAAAGGTAAAAATGGGTCTCTGAACACTGTCTGGAGCTAAAAAGCTCCCAGGAGAGTTACGCTTTCACTGTTGCGGGCGCCCCCCACCATAACTTCTCTCGTAGCATTTTATCTTCCAACAGTGTTACAGTGACCAGATTTTCCTCTGAGGGCAGTGTGTGTACAGGTTTATGAACATACACCACAGAATCTGTACATTTCTCCAACTTTCACATTCCTCTACCAAAACTACACAGTGCACCTTTAATGTTGGATCTTTGTAATATAGCGATGAGTAATGTCTTTTTACCTGCTCTTTTGTAAAGTGTCTTAATATAACATTTGTTATGAATTGGCGCTGTACAAATAAAAATTGATTGATTGATTGAAGGCAAAAGCCACGCCCCCCTTTGGTTTTCAGGCTGGACCTTGGAACAGCCAGCAGAGCTCTACTAGAGGAGCCGTTTTCACATTCGCACTCCCCCTCCTATTGACTCAAGGTGAATTCTCCTGATTAAATCCTGCTGCGTTCTCACATCAGCTCACTCGGACTTGCTGCGGAAAAAATACAAGGGGTCTGGCAGGAGAAACTCCGGGTGTCCAAGCAAAAGATTTGGCTGTTTGCGTTCACACATATAGCTCCTACAGTAAATATCAGGAGTTTTCTGCAAGTGTGAAAGCCCTATCAGACTGCGTCCTGGCTCATAGGGGGATAAAAGCTCAGAAATACAGGGACGGCCCATGTTGGGACGTAAAGGTAAATAATAATAATCCTAAAATCAACAGGCAGGTAGTGAAGGGATGCTAAAATTGGGGTGACGTGAGCACATTTATTGGTTCTTGTCGAAGGCGGGCAGATTCATTTTGGACAGTTTGAAGGCGGTGGATTATTTGTTCAATGACATCGAGCAATCACAATTCAGACACACACAAAAATCATCGAACTAAACTAAAGCTAAGACTGAGTGAATACTCTTAAGTATAGATGTGTTCCTTTAAATTCCAGCTTGCAGACTTTTGTCTCATTTAGTTGTAAATCATTTTTCCCCTTGACCTCCAGGTCTCTCTCCTCCAGATATCTGAATCATATAAATTACAGAAATAAGCAGACAGGTGTGTCTGACCCTGAAACTCAGCTCCAACCTCAACTACATCATGGTACATCTGTCCTCCTATATGCACGTGTATCGCTGAAGGTCACTGGGAAAGATGAAGCGCAGACACAATATGACGGCAGCGCACGCTTACTATTCCAACTGTGAACCCAGTCTTCACTCTTCCTCCATCACCTGCTCAGGCAGATGTTGTACCAATCCAGGCCTCGCTATCCCCGGCTGTCAATCTAAATCTAATCCCTCCCCTCTCTCTTTTTTTCACCCCCCTCTCCCGTCAGTAACACGGTGTCAGGGCGTGTGTACAACCCAGCAGGCTAACACAGATGGTTAATGACAATAATAACTTAATGGATGGAAACATTTTATGACACGCGTGAGATGCAGCCGATCAAACTGCACAGACATCAGCAGCCTGAATATCAAATCTGAAGCACGGGCACAGAAGTGATTCTTCTGCTGAATGTGAGAGGGGCTTCCTGTTCTTGTGACACACGTCAGCACGTTCACTAACATGCAATTTAGTCTTAAGCTAATTAAGCTAACTCTGTGACATGTGAAGCTGTCATGAAGACGTCTTCATCTGATTATGTAACGCAGACCGAAACCCTGCCGGGATGATTCATCTATTAGTCGATGTATCTGCAACTCACTCTGTTCATCTGATTATTCATCAAGTTAATGAGATGAGTATTTGTATAAAATCAGATAATAAAAGAAACTGATGCTTTTAAACGAGGTAAACTGAGAAACCACGTGCCTAACATGAAAACACAACATGTCCAATTAATGGCATGTCATTATGGTTAGTACTGACTTATTTATAAGGCCCGGGAACAGAAGGAATCACACATCTAATGCACAGTAGCTGCTCTGTCCCAAAACAAATCTGACATCACTCAATATATTTTTATCGGAATGTATTTCTTTTTTGAAGATTTCTTTTTGGGCATTTTCGTGACTTCATTTGAGAGCGAGACCCCTCACTGTGTCAGTGCTCCTCCTGCTGCTCTGCCTCTCTCTACACATTCAAGTTGCCTTCAGGTAGATAAGGAGCTGAAGAGCTAAGGGGGTTAATTTGAACACCCCATGTATAGAGGTATACAGTCCTTCAAAGCGGGCGGCCCAAGCTTGAATCTGACCTGTGGCTTCCCCAATTTCTCTCTCCCTGATTTCCGACTCTATCCACTGTCCCGTCTCTCTAATAAAGGCATATAAAAACAAAAATAAAACATCTAAAAAAGGGTTTAGTTTGTCCTCTTGGTTTTTGCTTCCCACAACACACATTCACCACTGATTTACAGACTGCAGATTCTTTTATAAGGCTGTTCTGCATTCATTTTCAATAAATTATTGTTTAAATTACTTTTAAACTGTGTGCTCTTTGTACAGCTCACTGAGCCTGGATTGTGTCACCTCTAAGCTCCCTCTGCAGTCTGGCGCTATGAAATATTAGCTTAAAACCCACTGAGCTTTTGTTGTGCTCAGGCATACTCAAAGTGAACTGCTATGATTTTAAATGTTCATCAGCTGCACCAACCATGCAAAATCTTTTATATTTACAGAAACCAAACAGTCCAGAGATGTGTGCGTTAATGCTCAGTAACTCACCTGTCTCCATAGAGTAATGGCTTGGTTAGACACTGTGTGCAGGCCTCATGGAACCACTGACCGCAGCTTCCACACTGCAGCATCTTCAGATTCCACCTGCGGTCCAACCACATGAAACGTTGAGAGAGTCAAAACACAAAAAAAATGATTGATTCAATGTGTCCAGTTCCATTTTGAAATATGTCTTCAGGTGTAAACTCTCACCAGGTCCTACTAAACCTCGAGATGTAGCACTTTGGAGCTGGTTGTAAATGGCTTTACATGCTAAGTTTGGAGCTGTTTGCAAAAGAGTGCAACATAAACAATGCAGCAGAGTATGAAACACGCTGCAAAGAGAGTTTGTCTTAACAGTCTTTAGAAGCTTAAAGAGAATCTGCTAAAACTGTTGAACTCGTGAATGAAAGGCTGCATGCAGGCTAAAAAAAAAATTAATGAGCAGATCACCTTGACCTACATGGGATCACGTTCAGAAAAAAAAAGCATTCGTGATCTGCACATGCAAACGTAAACTGGCCTCTGCAGCGTCACTCACTCTCCAGGGCCGGCACAGTAGCAGTAACACTGCTGCTGATTGGTCAGATGCTGCGGGTCCCAGTCTAACGACGACAGCTGGTAGGGGAGCCGGAGTTTCATGAACTGCATGAGCCGGGCGAAGCGTCCCCGTTTCAGGGCCCCTCCTCTCTGAAAAACAACCATTTTTTTTTTTTTAGGACAGAACTGATTGGGGCGGTGAGGTGACCCCCTCAAATCACTGTCATGTCGGGACAGCGAGGGAGACGGATCACATTGGGTGGAGGGAAAGCAATTTGTTTTATTGTAGGTCGGCTGTGAGAGATAGTGTCCGAGTCGTTGGCAGGCTGGACAATGAGATACGGACATTGACCGATTGACAATTAAGCGTCCGCTTTCTCATCTCACATCTACAGAACTGGAGCACATGTGATTGATTGACTTTAAATGTACTTCTCTCAACTTCAGGGTAATTCTTCAGCTTTCATAACTATTGATTCTTCATGATTTCTTGGACACAATGTAGAACATCTAATATTCAACTCAATAGTGGCTGAATTAGCTCGTTTCTGCTGTACACAACAGTTTAGTGGCAGTAAAGCCTGATATATTTGACTGGATTTCTCCCACATTACACACTGAATGTTTTTTTTTTTTCCCCCCGCAGAGTGTGAGACGGAGAGATTAGCAGCCTGACCTTGGTTGAGACGGCAAAGACACATTGCCGACATATCCAGGAATCGCTGTCGGCTTCCGGTTCGATGGTTGGCGTGTGGCACTCTGGATGATAACCTGTAATGGGAGGAGGAGGCAGAGCGTTTAATTCGTTTTTGCAAGACAGACAGCGAGAGTGACAATAATAATGGCAGAGCGGCTCCAATGTTAGTGCTCTGATGGTTTTTGTTTCAGCAGCATGCAAAAACATTTGACTTTACTATTTGCATCCGGGGATCATCGAGTATGTTTGTCTGCTTTCCTCCTCGAAACAAAACTGTCAGCAAACAGTTCCTCTGAAGCCGTGAAGGCGGTGAATCCCTGCTTGTTTGTAAAACTTCTTCCCACTTCATTTCATCATAATACTTTTTAAAGTCCCCCCTCCAGTCAAACATGTGTTTCTATTATTGTAACCTCACTTGGATGTTTGAGCTTCACTGTGCAGAATGATGCATGTGCACTGACTGACACGAGAAGCTTGTTTTCACATTCATTTGTAGACGGATAGGAAAGTTTCTCTGTGCTCACTTTAAAACTTGAGTTTTTTTAAGGCTTGCACATAAGAGCATGATTACCAGGTTTAGTAAGACAGTGCACGTACACTGAATAAGAGACTAATAAGAGCGCTTTCACACGTACACAAATCTAACAAAATCTTCAGGGTGACCTGCATGTGTGACGCAAACTGCTACATTTTTTTTTTTAGCTCGACTTTACCTGGATTTTTACCTGCCAACTCCCCCTTGAAAATTAAGTGATGGTGGTGAGAGTCGATGTGAGAACACAGCAGGAAGTATACAGGAAAAATCACAATGAGCGAGTGGGAGGGGCTGATGATGAAAAAAGTTGTAATCATAGAGTCAGACTCCCACTCGATCAGGAGTGCATACATGATAAGAAATGGCTAATCCTAAATTGTTGTTTTATAACGACAAGACATGAAATAAACAGAACACTGCGTGGTGCAAGAACTAACAAAGTCCACCACCATGATGACATGTTTTAGCTTTTATATCAATGCTAAGTGTAGTTCTACAAATTCACCCTATCAACAAAAGAGTGGAGAATAACATCCTGTCGAAAGAGAACACATCATGAGCCAGTTTAGGGTTATAGCATCTATTGCGCGTTTTACAGTCTATGGTCGTGCGCAGGTCGCAGGATATTAACATCATCAACCCCTCCCATTAGCTCGTTGTGCATTTTCCTGAATATTTCCTGTTGCAATCCCACATCAGCTTGCCACGACTTCACTAAATATTCAAGAGGGGGGCTGGCTGGAAAAATTCCAGGTAAAGTCGGAGAGAAAGGGGCGATGGTGGACTAGTGGTTAGTTCTCACTCCCCATGTTAAGAGATTAAGAGTCCTCAAAGCGGGCAGCCCGGGTTCAAATCCATCCTGTGGCTCCTTTGCTCTCTCCCGGATTTCTGACTCTATCCACTGTCCTGTCTCTCTAAAACTGCATAAAAGCCCCAAAAAAGTCAAGAGTGAAAAATGCGGATGTTTGCGTCCACACATGCAGCTCACCTCGAAAAACTTCAGGAAGTTTTCAGGAGTTGTGTTCAAGCGTGAAAGCACCGGTAGACTTTAAATAGTGGAGAATGAGTGGATGTGAGTCTGACATTTTAAATAAAATGTTCCTTCATTTAAGTCTGACTCACACGTATTCAATAGAGAAAATCTTTGTCTTAAACTTGGACTTTTATTTTGAGTCTAATTTTCAACCCCTGAGGGCAAACAGTACATCTCATCTTTTCACTGCTCCTGTCCTGTACATGCATGTGAGGTATTCTCTGACTAAAATCTTAGACTGCTTCTTTTAAACTTGCAAACATTCAGGAGATAATGTAAAGTCCCACCCATGTGCTGTAGTTCCCTTTGAAAGAATCCCATTTGCGATATAAAATACATAGAAGTTAGAAGTAGTCGATCTTGTAGCTGAAGGTCTGATTTTCTTTTGTAGGTTATGTCAAGGCATCAGTTATACTTTGAGTCTAATAACCAGTTAGAATCTCCTGCAGTAGGTTAACATCTTTGAATAAAGATCCATGTCTAAGTGCATCTGGTTTTTATTCTGCACTCGAGCCAAAAACTCACATCCATCATTCAGGATGGATGGTCGTCTGTGTTATTTCTTTTTATAAGAGCGACGCTGTTATTCAGCCGATTGTGTCCCTTCTTCAAGGTCAGCACAAGAGAGCCGGTGGAGGAAAAAAAAATAACACTTGAGAGATCTTATGATCAGACGTGTTTCCTTACCGTGGCGACACTTAAGACAATTTATGAGGGGTTCTTTAAGAGGCGGGGCGTCACAAATACAGCAAACTTCTTCCACTCCAGCAGCGACTGAGACAAACAGAGAAAGACAAGACACAGAAAGAAAGAGAGAGAGAGAGAGAGAGAGAGAGAGAGAGAGAAAGCAAGCAGTCAACAGCATTAATTTATGTATATTGATTCACATCCTTGCCACCTCATTGATTCCAGTGTCTCCTGCACCCTTTTAGATTTCACTTCATCTGACGGGCGGATATTCAGCCTGCTTCTAACAAGCGTCCAACTCCCCCCCCCCCCACCCCTCCCCTTGCGCTTGATGTTGAGGTGGAGTGGGGGCGCCATTTCCCTGAGGAGTCATTAGTCTAATAAATTCATAAATAGACTCTAATACGGCAATTACATCTCAATGTGGCCCCGATCAGAATACTCAGAGCGCTCAGCATCATAACCTTGAACGTGACTGTCATTTCTGCTCTGAATTTTTCTTAGAAGCAATTCAGAGATCCTTAGACAAAAAAGAGCAAAGTTTTAGTCTCACAAGGGCGGGGGCGGGGGGCGGGGGGGGGGGGGAGAGAAAGAATCAGAAAAGTACTCCTTAAACTCCTCAGGCAAAGTTTCAGAGTTGGAACACACACCTGTACTTTCAGATGAGTTGAGCACTTCCACAGTTCCAAACTCAAACTAGGAGAGTTTTTTTTTTTTTTTTTTAGCCAAAGCAGAAATAAAGTGCCCCCAATAGGAAGCCATTTACTCCTCTACCTCAGGAGGGGGGGGGGAAGAGTTTTTCTTACACGAGTGAATGTCCTTTCTCAGCACCCAGAACTCGGAGTTGTCCTCAAATCTCACCAGACAACATTGCTTGACTCCATCTACCTGAGAGGGAGATAGCAAGTGAGCAGAATGATTGACAAAACTAAATTGAAGTCTTTTCAAATCACACACACACACACACACACACACACACTTACTCTTTTCACATTTCCGAGGTACAGTAGTCCATCACTCCATCGAGCCAACACATCATCTCCTTCACTTACTCCCCCCATCCTGAGGAGAGAGACAGAGAGAGAGAGAGGAGGAGAGAGAGAAGGGCTCATGTGAAATGGAAATCCGATTTATTCGCTGAATACTTTGCTGCTGTTGCTGACAGAGGGGTTTATAGCCCCGGCTTTCCTTTTTTTTTTTTTTTGGCTTGCTCTCAGACAAACGGGCTTCGGTGCAAAGGGGTTAAAATCTCTAACACCCCCCCCCCCACACACACACACACACACACACACACACACACACACACACACTCCCCTCTTTTCCTCTTCATCCTCCTCCTTTTAGACCAGAGCATAGCGACAGCCTGTATCCACCACAGTGAAAGATGAGAGTGAGTACACAACCAGAGAGCAAGACAAATGATTACTGCACACATGAAACACACACACATGCGCGCAGACAAAACACTGCATGATGACTGCTGCAAGATTGAATGAGCAAGGATCACTTGAAGCGGGCACTTTGCAGCTTTCTTCTTCTTCTCCTAACATCTTAAAAACTTGAATAGATGCATGAAATGACTGTGCAGGCTATATCTCTGCACATTTGTTCCAGTGCATGCACTCCAGTCAAGGCAGACGCAGGATGCAAAACACTGTGCGTAGCCTTTCTGTGAATCTAAAATCAGACAAATTGGGCAGTGTAAGCTGACCGGTGAAGGGTACCTGTCAAGTCGAACTCCTTTCCGTCGGGGTCACAGTGATTCCTGGGCAGCCTTGACATGAAATGCCCTCATCTGATGTGGATCTCCGCTGCCCAATTACTGCCCGCTCGGATGCGCAGCCTGCGTGTTTGCAAAAAGTGGATGATGTGCATGTATGTCCCTGTCTGTGCCAAGCGCCTGTGTGTGTCAGTCAAGCCGAGGAGGAGGAGGGGGAGGAGTGGAGGGAGGGGGGGGGGGGGGGGAAGGCGACTGACTGACTGTCCGTCCGTCTCTCAGCCTAGTTTGTCCGTCCTCCGCTGTGCCGTTTCGTCATGTTCCCGTTGCTTTCACCCTCCTCGCCCCCCCTCTATTGATGCTATTAAGGCGGGTTTTTTGTCAGAGCAGCACCGGAATCAAGCCGCCAGAGACGCCATCATCCCTGCCTCGCGCTCTCCACCGACTTGTTGTGACGCAGACATAAAACACCGAGATAGAGTGGGAGGGAGATACTGATAGAGGGGAGGTGGTGGAGGAGGTGGTGGTGGTGGAGGGGTGGGGGGTCCACGGCGAGAGCAGCACCTTCCCGTCTCAGGAGGCGCTGACCCTAAATCGTTGTGACAAGGTGGGATTGTGATGTCTGGCAGGCAGCACGAGGGAGGGACGGCGGGTGACAAGTACCAGCGGAAGCAGCGCGCGCAGCGACAGGAGCCAATTAAGTGTCCAATTAATGAGTTTAGCCGCCTCATTAGTTGGTCTCAAACAAGAGGGAGCAGCCGAGGGAGGACGACTGTGGAGGAAAGTTTTCTAACTGGGATGGTCCCAGCAAGCAGTGCCGAACATTTTTTTACTTACATTTTTCAACAATGATTACAGTTTCTTTGTTCCCAGATGGATGGGATGTAGATGGTGTGATTGTTTTCTTTAGATTATTAAAGGGAATATTTAACCAATGATTGGACATTGAACCATCTTCTCTGATCAAAAAGTCAGCCATAGAAGAACACTTTTTTCTTTTTAATGTTGTAACTAAATCACTAATTAGCATTTTCTAAAATTCCTTTAATTATCATCCTTAAAAAAAAACCCAATAGTTTTATAGCCTACAGATTTTTATTATCAAAAACTCAAATGGACATAAAACGATATCAGCAAGACAGATGTGAGAGATATCCTGTTTCACAACACATCCGGAATAATAATATTTGAAGTGTGATGGAAAATATTGTTCAAGCAAAATGAGTTCTGGCTCTGACTATTACACAAACTCAAGTTTCAGGCTATTTGAAATACCTGGCAGAAACAATGCAAACTGCTCAGTGGGATGGTCGTAAAACAAAAGCTGCACCTTATTGAAAATAAATCAAATTACCTTAAATCTTATCCATTCCTTCCACATCAGAGGCAACATCAGGCTGAGACTGTTTCACAAATACTCACATATGTTATTTTAAAGATGCTTAATTAAGCGTAGTGCAAGGTACATTATACTCACAGTTCAGTTGCTTTTGAGGAAAACGTCTTGTCAGCAGGCACTCATCCAAATCAAGGTGTTTGTTTATTTCTCCATGTTTGTGTCTTTTGCTGTTTATTTACATCTTACACGTTATTACTCACACCAGTCAAGCGTGTGGGAACACCGTGCGGTTCAAAATGGCCCCTGGCAGATTTTGTTAAGTGTTAAAGTGGACATTTCCGGCTGTCACCACTAGGTGGCGAGCAAATACAAGAACTACAGCTGGAGTGGAATCAGCAGGGCAGTCTGTCTGAGGGATGCTCGGGGTCATTAAGTTCATAAATGTGATGTGATTTTTACTCATTATATCAGGTGTTAAATAATATAGCGTGTCTTTTTGTTGTTACGGGTTGTTTTCAGACTATTTCACTGTTTTGTAACATCATGTACAAAATGATCAGTCATCAAGGATATAATAGTTCTGATTTTTTTCCATTAGTTTTTAATTCTATTTAATTTTTGTTTTCAATTCAGTTTAGTATTAATTACTTTTTAATTGTGTTTGTTAGTTTAGTTTTGATTTTGTGAAAATGCTTACTTTTCTTTTCCAAGATATTCTTTCTGCCATTTTTGCATTTATTAGACAAGACAGCTGAAGAGGGACATGTTGGGAGGAGAGAGTGAGGGTGATGACATGCAGCAAAGGGCAGAGGCCGGATTCGAACCCACACCTGCTGCAGCGAGGTCTGTAGCCTCCGTACATGGGGTGCACAACAAAGCTGCTATATAGGCAATATGGCGCCCCTGAAAGTGCTTAGTTTTGGGTTAATTTGAACAGAAATAGTTCAGAGAAAGATATCAAGCAATTTCTCCAAAAGTACCCTTTTAAATATTTTCATAAGAAAGTGAAAAAAGTTTTACCTGCTGCAGTCAGCATGAAGCTCATCCAAAATCATAGCTGACATACCTGAGGCAAATTGTAAGGATGGGCGATGTCTCACTCAGTATGTTTGTGCCAAAGATAACAACTAAGGACATTTTCTCTTATTATATTTTACTTAGTCAGCACACAATGCAGTTTCAGTTAATTATTGTTTTTTTTTGTAAAGCCTTGTTTTTAATTTCTTAGTTTCAACTAATGGAATTGTTTCTTCATTTTAGTTCTCGTCATTTGTTTGCTTTTGTTAACAATTCATGATCCTGGTGATCACGTGACATGTTAACACTTTGAACACAGAGGTGATTGAACGTCTTCCAACATATAAATACCTCAGCAAATCTGTCTTTTTGTCACCATCTCGAGTGTCTAAAAAAAAAGAAAGCTGAGGGTGAAATTGTGTTTCTTCTACAGAAACAAAAGCTGTTTTTCTTGAAAGAAAGTCATCCAAGCACCATTTCTATCTGTGACTATACGGAGATATTCTTTATACGCATGCTACCTCATCGTCACAGAAAATGCTGGACTCAGTGTACCATGCTGCATTGCGATTTGTCTCTGCTTGAGGTTTTCATACACATCATTGTGTCTTGTAGAGAGAGGAGGTTTGTCTTCCTTGTGAAACTAAAGGATGGAGCATTGGTACATTTTTCTTCATAAGGCTACGTGGCCCGCCTTCTTATTCATGCTCCCTGCTGAGTCCTAAAACTATCAGCAGCTGTAGCCTACGATCTGATGGACTCATCATAGGTCTCGCTCTGTCTTTGGTGGAAGTGTTGTTAGTGTGTTAGCTCCTTGTTCTTGGTCTGAGCTGCAGAGTCACCTTACACTAGAGCCCATAGTTGGCTTGGAAGATTTTAAAACCAGGATAAAAGATCAAGGATGAAAACTTAAAACCAAAAAAACATATTGGTTAAAATAATCCGGGTCAAGACATTCAAAAAGGCCTTTAGGGCTAAAGCATTTAAAATACAGCAACGCGTATTGTTTCCCTCCACCTTTATGAAGTATTCCCTACCAAGAGCACTGGTGGTTTGAAGGATCCAGAAGCACTCCTGTTGTGTCTTTTTTATTCACAGGATAAAGGATCATTTGACCATGCACTGTATGCACTTGTTTCTCTTCTTAACACTTCTGATTTGTTGATTGATGTCATTTCTGTTTATTCTCTGACCTTTGTTCCCTGTGTGAAAGTTTTATGCTGATGTGTTGACTACTAGACTCCACAGAAAAAGAGATCTTGTATCTCAAGGAGAATATTGTCCTGGTAAAATAAAGGTTAATACAAAGGTCCTGTTTATCCTGACAGCAGGAGAAGTGGGCAGCAACATTTCCAAATTCAGTGAGCCCCCCAGCAATTAACTGATGAAGGCATCAGCTGATTAATAAGCGACCTTTTGGAGGGCTAAGCATGATACAGTTTAGATCAGTGTCATGAGGTGTCATGAGACTCTGGGGCAAACACACACACACACACACACACACACACACACACACACACACACACACACACACACACACACACACACACACACACACACAGATACACAAGATAAGATGATGAGAATATTGGATCCAAAGTTTAACCGGTAGGTCCAATTTAGTTGAGCTGGGGAATGTGAAAGAAAGAGCCTATCAGATGTTTCAGATGAGTAGCAGAGAGAACTCCCGTGATTCCCCGCTAGCCTCCACGTCATGTTTTGTTATTGTAGTATTGATTGAGAGCCCCCTGGTGGCGGAATCTACATATTGTATCTTTAAGGTGTTTATTTTCGAACCTGATTATATGGATACAAACTAGTGGAAATGTGTTGCAGAGGCTGCATTTAAAATCATAAATGTAAACAGTTAGGATCTGTGTGACTGAATGTGGGGTGGGGGCGGGGGGAGGGGGGGGGTAAATAGGCTATTTAGATATACTTTTGAAGTTCTATTTCTATGTAAAAGCGTGAACAAATGCTTTATAATTAAAAAAAAAAAAAAAATGTTCCTCCTATCTTGTGTTTACGTTGTTTAAATGCGGTCAGATGAGTTCCGGAGGTTACAAGTTAAAGACCTGTCGCTGACAACTTAAGAGCGTGCGTGTAACGGTGTGTATGCGTGCATGCGTATGCGCGCGTGCGCAAGCCTTCCGTGCGGAAATGCGTCCGTGCGCGAGATGTCTCTCTCCCCCGGTGCCTTACGTGACATTTCCCCGGAGGAGCGGTGCACTGGAGCCTGTGTGCTGCAGGCTACAGTATCCTCACACTGAGCGCCACCAAGAGAGAGAGAGCGAGACGAGAAAACAGAAAACACAACATACAGGAACTGCGACGGAGAGAGAGAGAGAGAGAGTTGACTGCTCGACCCAAGTGCGCTATCAGCTGCTGGAGGCTGGACAGACAGGCGGTGTGGGGACGCTGATAGAGGGGGGGGGGGGGGGGAGATACTGAGATAGGGAGAGATAGGAGGTGAAGGGGGCACGAGGCGGAGGACAGAGCTCTCCCTCGTCGTGGGTGACGGTGGTACAGATGGGTGCGTCTCTCCCTGGCTCGAGCCGGCAGCACAAGCGGTCACCCTAATGCAGCCTGACATCCAGCTGCGAATGACACTCGGCTAACAGTAAGTCAAACTACACCTTCACTCAATTATCTCCGACTCTTGCTCATTTTATCGCCTTTCTTTTTTCTTTTTTTTTAAATGTCCAGGGCCTGAGTGACATAGTAGGAAGCAAATGTCACCATCTGTCATTCCTGTGTGTTGCAATAAGAGCGTCAGCACGTAGAAACTTTTACTGCCTGCATACTGTTTCAGGCTGTTGTTCTCCATATCAGATGCAGCTGCAGCGTCAGGGCTGTGTGTATGCCTGTAACACCACCATATGGCTGCTTTTGTTGAGCAGAGAAAGGAGCATTATGGGGTGTGACTTCACTGTAACCTAGATACAGCTGTATGCGTGTGTACACCTCAGTCATATGCAGGCTGTTTGCTTTGGTCAGGGGCAATGAATAGCAGGCATTCAGACCTCTGCGCGGCCGTTGGTCAGGGCATAAACTGTTCTGTTTATAACTTGTTTCCCCTACAGGCTTGCATGTGCTTTCTCCTCCTCCTTCATGCACACTTAAAATTAGCACAAAAAAATAAAATACCATCTTAAAATACATGTAGAGAGAAAGTCAAGCGCTGCATCAATGCTACAGAGCTGCAGGCGTCCCAAGACAAAAGCACAATGGAAAGTTTTGGGAGTGCCAGCACATTTTTAAATCACTCTCGAGGCTTTTTTAGCGCCTGTGCTTTCTTACCCAGGGCTGCGAGAGTCGACAGGGGGGTCTTTAGAGGATTGATTCCTTCGCAGGTTTTCAGTTACAGCAGCTACCTGCCTGACAGCCACCCTGCAGGCTTTGCTCACTAACAAAATAAGAAAGAAACTGAAAAGAGCATAATGTTTATCCACATTTTAGTGCTTATACTGGAGTTTCAAAGTTCAGGTTTTATGGTAGGGTTCATGTAGGTGGTTAGGGTAAGGAGTCTGTATTTGACATTTTAAGAGCGCTCATCCTGTATCGGCCTCTCTCCCTCCTACACCTCTCTTCCTGAAACTGTGTTTACTAGATGTCTATCTTCATGGCAATCTAAATACCAAAGGGAGGAAAGGGAAATGGAAGGAGGGGTTACCATGCAAATCCTGCTCTGCTGCCGTGGGGCACAGTGAATGTGTGTTTAAACAAATTAACCACAGATTGACCTCCAAGCTACAAAACAACTAAGTGTGCATCTTTCATGTTGAATTTATTCATGACCAGAGTCTAAAGGGCTCTCATATACAGTCTAACATTCATCCAAATCACCCATTGGCTCATATTTTGTGTCCTATTAGAGTGTTAAGTGATCATTAGAAGTTCAGTTTCTCCATCTTTTATCTACCAGAGTATAAACATTTCATATATTTGTCAACTAAGGCAAGAAAACACAAGTATTTTAGTGTCCAAGCTGTAAGAAAAAGGCAGTTCACATGAGAGGTTCAAAGACAGGAAAGGGGAGCACATGAACTTTTGAAGGCCATATTGCACAGCCTGGAGGGACTGTGGATTTGTTCCTAATCACTTCTGATGAAGGCACATTACAAAAAGATTTTTAAAACCAAAATGCCAGTATTTCATGAACAGGAAGATGCAAGCGTGTTCATGCAAGGCACTTCACCATCCTATTAAAATTGTAACCAATCCCTTTTTGATGGATTTAGAAGAAGCACATCAAGGTGATATAAATAGCATTTAAGGAGAGTAGAACAATCCAGGAGCGGATGAAATTGAAGCAACAATAGAATACATAATTAAAGTGTGTTGTGACGTATTCATAAGTAATCCCAGATTAAGCGAATGGTTTTCAAAGGAGAAAAAAGTCGGAGAAAAACGATTCACTGTTTTAGAAACCATCGGCTCTATTTTGAGAAATGATTCATTTAAACTCAGACGGCAAATACGACTCACTCATATTTTTGAAGACTCTACAATGTGCTTCTTAAGACTGATTTGTAATAAAGAATTAAAGCTTTATTTTAGATATTATAATGGCACTAATAAACCTCACAAATCTCAACATGTATAATTGTAATGTTTGCCTGTAAGAGACCATAAAACACGTCTTTTCTCCGTGTTCTTCTTCCTGTCTGGGGCAGCTGGCACCATGCTCCCCCGAAACATGCGAACAGGTGGCTGTGACCTTCCGGGCGTGGAGTCAAGCGAAGTGCCTCTCATTGGCTACCGGCCCTTGTCACCTGACAGCAACACCAACCAGTACGGGAGGGGAAGCAGCAGGGATGAGCTGGACACTTCACAGGTGAGTGTTTTCTCCCTGCGTCATTGAAACACATCCATCATCTGAGTCACTGGAGCGTGTTCCAGAGAGGGATATGAACCTCTCCCTCAAAGCTCTGAGGTGATCTTTGTTTTATCTGCTTACTTCATTGGTTTTCTTCTGACCACACAATAAAGTGGGGAGTTTTTTTTTTTTTTTTATCTCTCATGGTTTTGCTGGCAGATGCAGCGAAGTAAAAGATGTGGTCGGCTGGTTTTTTAAGAAAACCCTGAGGGCATCAATTCAGTGTGGTGCAGACAGAAAGGAAGGGGAAATGAAAATAACATAGTTTTGTAAAGCTGCTTTCACACCAGGGCAATGCTGCTAGTTTTCACAAACTGAAAGATTAAGATGAAATGTTAAGTCATTTTTTGGATCATAGTTTAACAACAAAACCATTGAAATTAAATGGCAAATTTTTCCTTTTACTTATGTCACAGTTTAAGGCCCCAGAGGACTAACCACAATGACTGGGATGAGCCCCTTTTCTCCAGCGCTACCATGTAGCTGATACATAGACTGTAAGACATGGAGATAGTCTCGGTCAGCACGTTTATGTGCACAGTTAAACGCACAGGATGTAAATTTTGCCGCCATGGGGCTCTCAATCAAAACAATAACAAAAAGATGATGTCGAGGCTAGCGGGGAATCATGGGAGGTCTCCCTGCTCCCCGCAGAATGAACTCCAACTAGATCGTTGTCAATACGAACGGGCGAAACAGACTGAGGAAGAGAATATGTTTACAGACGATGTATCAATGTATAATTTATATGGTGTTTTATTATCACAGCAGCACATACAGCAACAGTACGGCAGCTTTCACTAACAGCATATGCTTCCTTATGTAGCGGCCTTTGACATAACATCCGGTGTTTCCTTGGTAACGATAAACATGTTGTGTCTGTCATGGCGGCTTCATGGCGGCCGCCTCGACAAGACACGTCCCGTTACAACTATGAAATTACAGACTTCTCTGGTTTTCATAACTGTTGGAAATTGTTTAAGTAATGTAAGTACTCAACAAAAAAATGTATATAACATAGGGTTAGTCAATTTTTAATGAATTTATATATTTTAATGGAAACATTCTAATACAATTCTACATATTGTACCTTTAAGTCGGATGACCACTAATGAAAAAATTCACACTAAGCCTGTTTGTACTGCTAGTGCTATTAGGCAAATGTAATCTTGCTTATTCAAATATTAGATGATATAAAATGTCTCTTGCTTAGCGCTAGACTGTTAGTCTTGTTTAAAATAGCATTTTAAAGATGTTCTTTCAATCTCTTGTGATTGTTTTTTAAGTCATCTTTTACACAGTTTGTGACTGAAGTGCACTGACTCTATAGATAACATCTGTAAAAATAATGACCTTTTGAACTAACTTTGAGGAAGTTAAAATATTCACAGCACAGGTGGATTTCCCACGACCTTTCACCTCTGTTAATGTTAAGCGGTGATGCTGAGGTTCCTGAGTCTCATCAATACTTTTACAAATAGCTACCGTCCAAACTTCTCTCTTGCATGTGTGGTATAAAACTCCAGACTTTGACAGCTCAAGAGGTGATATTTTCCCTGAGTCACAGTGATCTACTGACCCACTCTCACATGAGCCTGCATATAGCTCTCTGGGTTAACTTCACACAGAGCCTCAAAGACCTCCTCACAGCTAAAAAAAACAGGTTGCTCTGACTCTCTTTCTCAGTGAGCAGACTTCCTCTGTGCTCGAGTCACACATTGCAGCTGCTGGACCTCGCTGTTAATAATGCATGGGGGCCGTTTGGCTGCTCGATGAGGTGTACACCTGCTCTCCCTGTAAACAGTGTCCAGTATCACAGAGCGTCTCCAAGGACAGTCTGTCGAGTGCAATCCAATACGACCACTCGCTCATTCTTTCATGAGGGAAACTTGGATGTATGAGTCAGAATGCATGAAGTGACAACCTTTGAGTTCACAGTTAAGCTTTTAGGTGAAAGAAACTCAGCATAAAGCGTGTCTTCGTGCTCAGTTTTGTAGATTGTGATGGCATATGAAATTCCAGATAAGAGATAAAAATACGTTTATATTTTGGAGCCAGTTTAGTTTTTTCTTGCTGGTTTGTTTCTGTGAACTGAAGATAACTGAACAAATGTAGGTAAGGGTTTCAAATAGCAGAATCTTTGACCTGCAGCCACAAAAGAGCTGAGATAAAAGTCTAAGAATTATATAGATATCAAGTTTGGTTTTAAAGTTTTTATAATAATGTCTTCTCATCTCTATAATTATCATTTTATGTCAAGGGACTCATTCATGGTTATTAATGGGGGTGTGACTGAAACACTGCTCCCTCAATTGTGACATTGGAAAGGTGTGTGTGGAGGAGGAAGCTGGAAAAGAAATGACCACAAGTATTTGTAAAGCAAACGAAGACAAAGTCTACAAAAGAGTTATCTCAGAGTTATATTTGACCGTCCAATCACTGAACAAAGAAAGCACACTTGTTGTTAAATCAAGATGGGAAGCAAACGGCGGCATGACAATTACACAAGAGAAATCAGAAGATATTTTTCAAGCAACGATGAAAAACAACAAGCTCTTTGCTGTGGAGAGTTTTCTTGGAAAAATGTAATTCCATATTTCTGTACCCCTTCGCAAAGACAAATCCATTTCAATTCAGACTGGTGGGAGATGATGCGGACGCAAAGACGCAGTTTCCTCGCTGTCATCCCACTTCGGTTTCAATCTCATAATATATTGGAGACGGCCGATATTATCGGCTGGCTGATTAATCGGTCGGGCTAGTTTGTGCTTAAACCACATATGGATGCAATGTCCACTTTAATCCCATATGTACACATATTGCTTGGCTATAGCTGATTACTGTGTTAACCCATACACACTTTTTAGAGGACAAAGGCAACAATACTTGTCTGGGTATTTCTGCAGAAATGATTCAGTAAAGTATTATAACAGGATTCAGATTGAGGCAAAGTGTGCCACCTTTGCCCTACAGACTGACTGGAAGACCATCCCACACTGATGATATCTCATTGAGTAATCAAATCCTCAGGAGGTTTTTTTTTTTCCTTTCAGGGGAACAGAACAGCTTTGGCTTTAATGCCTCAGAGTTTTACTTAAAAGCAAGCAGATAACGGGCACCAGGGGAAACATAGATGAAAGCCGACGAAGAGGAGCAGAGAGAAAGATAGGAAGGAAGGGGTCGGGGGTTGTGAACCACTCCAAAAAAACAATGGTTATCTTTAAATAATACTTCAGAAGATGTATTTACGATCCCTTGTTTGCTTGTAAATAAGGGCATGTGTGTATTTGTTCAAAGACAAAGCTTTTTAGCACAGCGGAAGCCTGACTTCATGGATTTATTTAAGGAAAAAGGTGGTTGTTTTTTGAGTCGGCGGGTGAAAAAAAAAAGGGTCAGCTTCCTGCCCTTTGCCTACCAAAAGCTGACGTCGTTGCTCAAGAGAAGGGGAGGATGCAGTCTTGACTTGTGATGGAAGGAGAGGGGAAGAAAAATAGCTCCGCAGCACGACAGCACGTCCTGCTTCCTGTGTTTGTCTCCACTTATTATGTGCTTCCTGTCTGCAGCTGGAGGGGAGGGGGGGGGCTTTAAAAGAAGGAGAGCTTAGAGAAGATATCATCTTTTTAAAAAACATAAAGTTCCAGTTATGACAAAAACAATGGTTCACATGGGAAAAGTCAATATTGGTTCGGCAAAACCTCTCAAATCAGGGCCTTTGAGTCTTTTATTATGAACCAGGAGCGACTCATGCCACCCACCACAGTGCCCGATAATCCTGACGCTTATCCACCAGGCAGCTGAACTCCAAACTACACACACCTATTATGTTTAGGAGAGTTTCTCCACTGAAAGAGAGGCTGACTCTGACCCAGATTTCAGCCTGCTTTCAAACAGCAAACCCATTTGGTGCTCCACTGAAAACCATTTTATCTTAAGTATCTCGATACAGCGGCCCTGACTGGAAAAAAGGAAACACAGCAAAGGGCTGCTTGACTTTGAGCCTGGGACTGAGGTCCACAGAGTCACTGTGCTCAAGTACTAAAAGCCATACAAATGTAACAGTCTTTATAAGTCTGCACCAATGCAAAAGCTTCAGGGGATTTGACATTGTCTTACATATAAGCTACATTTAAACCCATTTCAATTATTAAGCTCTCAGTGTGACTTGTTAGCGTCAAGATAATGTTAACGTTAATGATACTGCTCACTGCCTGCACATGTATCTCATCTGTCACCTCTCCTTCATCACCTTTTTTTTTTTTACACATTCACAGTTTTCCGGCTGAGTAAGGTTCAGCTAAGGTCAATAATATTCTCATATATTATTTAATTTTGATAAGTTTTGTGATAACAAATCCTCTTTCTGCTTAATGACATGCAGGAACACACAGACAGTTTAATAAGGCTTCAAGCAACAAAATGAGTTTCACCTACCGATGTTGTGAGAGAGGAAGGATATTTAACTAAAATTAGAGCACAACAAACTTAACGTCCTCTGAAGAAAATTGTAATTCATTGTATTTCTCAAACCAGCACTTCTGTCATATTTCATAAACTAAACCTGTGCACGTTTAAAATGTAAATAAATGAGCTGAAATATGAACTCACCAAGATGTAGAATTAAAAAAAAAACCTTATACAAGTTGTGTGTTGTATGCCCTCATGATAGGTGATGTCATTGTTTGCGAAGCCTCTCTGTCAAAGTATATACACTTTGTGTGCACTTTTGCTTTTGAGGATGACTAATGCTCGTCAGCGTCGTGTAACTTTAACTGCTCAGACCCTGAAGTATAGTTTGAATAATATCTCACATGTCTTTATTCAACCATTTATTGTTTACTTGAAAGTTTTGCACCCATCGTTTAAGTTTTTTTTTTTCCACTAAGCACTTATTGCTAAATATTGCAGTTTTCTATTTGTCTGTAGCGTCCAGACAACTCTTTGTCTTCAGCTCTGTTTCCATCTTCATGAGAAACTCAAGCAAATAAGCTGTAAAAAATCATAAAAGAGCTCTCTTTAAGAACTGATGGAGGTAAACTAAAGCGAGTAAAAAAGAAGCCAGGAAGATTTAAATATCATACAAAACTAGTGCTAAATGCTAATGCTAAAGCTAATCTTTATCTGTTTGCTTCTATTAAAACTTTCTGATGTGAATTCACTGCAAGGCGAGTACTCATCAGCTACCTTTCCGGCACCAGTTTGGCTCCGCCCACAAAACATGTCATCACTGTGTACAAACACAGAAATGATCTATGGTAGGTGAAACATTAATTAGCTTACAGCCGTCCCCCCACACACACACACAATCACACACAATCACACACACACACAATCCCACACAATACTGTGAAAGTCCCACCTAGCTAGTTAACATGGCTTCACCCTGCGATGTCATTAACCCTCTAAATAAACACAGCGTGCTTCCTGGTTTACTGGCTGTGTGAACATTTATTGGTTCTCTTTACAAGACTGCAGACTTCTTACTGCTCACACAGCGTGTCAGACTGCCGGATGAAACAAGTACAATATGAAGGCTGTCCAACTTCTACCTGTTATCAGATATTCAGATAATCAGGCTAATTGTTGTTTAGCTAAGTGTTGTAGTAAGCAGCAGTTAAACCGGTTTATCTGCACAGGAAGGTCATCCACAAAGACGAAAAGAGAGCAGGAGAGCGGAGAGGAGAGACTGAAAGAGAGGGGGTATTGTTCTGGAAATAGCTCCAGGGCTTTGTCTCTCAGAATGTGTGTTTGTGTGCGTGCATGTGTGTGTGTTTTTGCAGCAAAGTGCCCTGGCTTTTTCCTATTGATGAGGGTCTCTATTTGTGTGAGCAGTGTGTATTCTAACTTTTCTGCATGTGAGTAGGAGTGACTCTGTAGAAAAGTGACTCCCTCTAAATGAGTATTTCGCTATCAGTCACAACATATCCCTATCTCTGTGTGTGTGTGTGTGTTTGTCTGTGTGTGTGTGTGTGTGTATAATGGGTGTGCCCAGGCTCGCAGGGGCCGGACTTTAGCTCCTGCTTCAGGTGTGTCTTTGTGCAACACAGCAACAAGACGCATAGAAGGGCAGACAGTCATGACATAAACATTTAGATGTAGGTCAAGGGGAATAAGGGGCGGTCAAGAGAAGACAAAAGCGGGAGACACAGAGGAGAGAAAATGGAGAAAATGAAAACACCATGTGTACCTTTATCCTGAAGAGTTCCAGGAAGCTTAGGGATTGCTACCTGTCTGGACTTGCAGAGGTAAAAGGTAACTTGTGTGACCATTTTTTCCCCTCTTTTTGTGTGAGTTTGTGTGCGGGTGTGTGTTTTATTTTCGGATTGATTTCATGAGAAAGATAGAATCAAAAGCAGATTTGTGCAGCAGCCAGCGCAGATATCAGCTAGAATAACAGGTTTGTTTCATAGGCCGTAAAATTCAGGGCAGCAGGATCCTTCTTTTTTAAATGCAAAGAGCGCCTGGTTGGAGTGTTGACCTTCGATCAAGTCAAGCTAAGGTAATTTGAAAGAGGCTAATAGAGGCTAACATATGCATATTACAGCTAATTACACCATAGGTTGGACGGGGGGAGTAATTGGACTCAGGCACTTCTGCTGTCAGCATGAATAAGATTCTTGGTTCTTAGGTGGTGGTGGATTTGCATATGAAAGCTCACAAGTCAGCACATGTAAAATGAATGAAACAGGTCATTGGATCTTTGTTTTTAGAGTGTAATGACCGATAGAAAGGTTGATAAGATGTTTTATTGGTCTATTTGTTTGGACTACATTTCCATGGTGGGGCTCGTGTGTTTCACTGATCCCAAACTGTTGACGCAGGATAAAAACAGACAGAATGACTTCACAGTGTTTTGCTCATACATTATGTAGTGTGGAAAAGTTCACAGTTGCGAAAGCGTCAGGGTTAGAAGACGAGGGAGACGGGTGACGTGATATTCATAAAGGTAACATGCCCAATCTGTGATCTGAATGTAAACAAAAAAGACAGCGCCAACCACCACAATCAACAACAGGAGATAGTAACAGACTGAGAGAGAGAGAGAAGAGAAACAACACAACACTGCTACTCAATCTTTGTTATTGATGATGCTGTTTAAGATGTTTTTACATTGGCCCTTGTCAGATGAGAAATGCCTTTAACTGAAACTTTGCAGGTATATTTATGAACATACATGAAACATACTGTACATACATGTATGAAGGAATTTTAAAAATAAAGCTGTAACAGCCAGCAGAGAAAGACTCAGAAGTAAAATTAGCAAACTTACTTACCAAACGTCAGCCCGATGATCGACAGGCGACCAGTCCGGGGTGTACGTCTCGCCCCTCGTACAATGACAGCTTGGACCCCTAATGGAAGAAGTGGTACAGATAATGGACGGATGGATGGATGGATGGATGAATGGATGGATGGATGGAAAGATGGATGTATAGATGGATGGATGGATGTATAGATGGATGGATGAATGGATGGATGGATGGATGCATGTATAGATGGATGGATGAATGGATGGATGGATGGATGGATGCATGTATAGATGGATGGATGGATGGATGATAAATGGATGGATGGATGATAGATGGATGGATGATAGATGGATGGATGATAAATGGATGGATGATAGATGGATAACAAGATAAAACTGGAGTCCCATAAGTGTATCAGTTAGATATAAACATGCAGTATTTCTCTGGTTTTCTGACTTTTTGTGAAACAGTTTATAATTTTACCATTTCAGATCTCAAGTAATTACTAAACTGATATGAAGAGTTTAGAAGTAACAACTCATAGACACATGAATGGTGACAACAGGCCCTGAGTTGATGAACAGGGGTGGAGCAAAAGAGTTGATAAAAGTTGCATTTCTTTAAGCCTCTGATGTGCTTTATTTTAATTTAAAGTCATATTGTGTAGAGAAACTAGAGACTATTTAATGTAACACAATAAAAAAGAACAATAATTGCCTTTAAATTGGACTAAAGAAGAAGACGTATAAAGTACCTCTAAACTGTACTTTACTATATCACTTGAGTTAATGTTATTACTTTGAACCACCTTAATGAGACATTAAAAATGTGTCATCTTTCTCTTCTCTCTCTGCTGTTTTATTAAAATGTCTCCATGGCGTTGCTGCATATCACACTTCTTCTTCTCTCTAATAAAGTACTGTGACTCATCTGCTGTGTGTAGCATGAGTCGGCTGCAGAGTCCTGCTGCCGGGGAGCTGTGTGTGTCAATATGTGGTGTGTAGTAGCTGTTGAGCCTGGCCTGTAAAGCTGCCAGGGCTCGTTCATATACCTGGATTAAACTTGGCCGCGGGCAAATTAATTGATTTTAAATCAATCAATGCTGGAAGGTTTCAGTTATACAACAGTCCAGGGGCTATAGCAGGTATGAGTGAATGAGACCCTTTAAGGTCCAACCCAAGCATTCAATGTTAAATATGTAAAGTATTATATATGTTGGTTTTTACAACGTATACTCAGTAATAATAAGTGGGCTGCTTAATGTTTATTCAATCCTCGGGTGGGGAGTGAGTCCTTGCCCCAAGTGGAGGAGTTCAAGTATCTCGGGGTCTTGTTCACGAGTGAGGGTAGGATGGAGCGTGAGATTGACAGACGGATTGGTTCGGCGTCAGCAGTAATGCAGGCGTTGTGCCGGACCGTTGTGGCGAAGAGGGAGCTGAGGCTGAAGGCAAAGCTCTCGATTTACCGCTCGATCTACGTTCCAACCCTCACCTCTGGTCATGAGCTATGAGTAGTGACCGAAAGAATGAGATCGCGGATACAAGCGGCCGAAATGAGCTTCCTCCGGAGGGTGGCTGGGCTCAGCCTTAGAGATAGGGTGAGGAGCTCGGACACTGGGGGGAGCTCGAATCCTGGAGTAGAGCCGCTGCTCCTCCGCATCCGAAGGAGCCAGTTGTGGTGGTTTGGGCATCTGTTAAGGATGCCTCCTGGACGCCTGCCTTTAGAGGTTTTCCAGGCACAACCAACTGGGAGGAGACCCCGGGGCAGACCCAGAATGTGCTGGAGGGATTATATATCCCGTCTAGCCTGGGAACGCCTCGGAATCCCCCAGGAGGATCTGGAAAAGGTTGCTAGGGAGAGGGAAGTCTGGGTTGACTTACTGCGCCTGCTACCACCGCGACCCGACCTCGGATAAGCGGAAGAAAATGGATGGATGGATGGGAAAAAAAAATTATTTTCTAAAGAGAATCTAATTTGTCAGTGGGACATAAAAGTAAAAAGTATCAACGCAAAGCCATTTGTTGAAGAAGGTTTAAAAGTTTTTTTTTATTGTTATTATTTAGAGATAACAGTGCATAGAGTCAGAAATTAGGGAGCGAGAAAGTCGGGAATGACATGCGGGAAAGGAGCCACAGTTCAGATTTGAACCCGGCAACCTGCTTGGAGTACCTCTGTACATGGGGCATGCACACTAACCACTCAGCACCCTGGTTTAAAAGTTTTCTCTTGGTTTTTTTTTTTATGTAAAAGTTTATTTCATACATTCTTCTATGCCATTGTTTGTTTCCCTGAAACCCTGATGTGTTTTTGTACTCTATTCAGTTTTTACTCCGGGATTCATCCAATGAAACGAGCTAAAAATGGAAAAGTCTCTGGTTGAAGTTTATGTGCAGTCTATCATTTTTGATCGTGATCAGATTGCCTTGGTACTAATTAAAGGGAACACAGACCAAAGAGAACCACAAACTACTCACCCAATAAGAACACTACTACTGTAATCCTTTGGAGACTAAATAAGATCAGTGCTTTTGTAATAATGCATGTTTTCTTTGTTTTGTTCTGTTCCTCAGGCAGAGCCCTCCCCAATGAAGACCACCTGGTACTGTCCTCTGGATCTGGTAGGTTCAGCTGTGTTGTGTTTGAAGTAACATGCATAATGTGGCTGTGAGTCAGGACAGTTATAAAAACAGGGTCACGGCGTCAGGGACTTTCCCTGAAGCTATAACTGTTCCTAAGAGCTCCATGTAGCATGTGCGGCGAGTCTGCGTAGGTTCTCAGTCATCCAGGTCATGGCTGTTTGAAGACTAATCCAGAGGCAGCTGGACTTGGTTGAAGATCTTGTCCAGTTGCCTTTGGATCAAGCTTTGAATTTCATATCTTGATTTTATGCTTCATCTTTGG
This sequence comes from Labrus mixtus, assembly GCF_963584025.1. Lineage (NCBI taxonomy): Eukaryota > Metazoa > Chordata > Actinopteri > Labriformes > Labridae > Labrus > Labrus mixtus. Next base: position 10,067,769 of record NC_083622.1, on the reverse strand, counting down.
GTATCGAGTGTCTAAAGAAGGGCAGTTTATTTATTTAATGAGACTCCTGCCTATAAGTGCAAGTTTAATAAATTCAGTAAAAATTCAAGTTGAATTTGATTTTCTTTGTGATCTAAACTTGGTGTCTCTGCTCTACAGTCCACTGTGGTGGAGGAAGAGGAGGATGGAGTGATCTACACAGTGGTGGTCAAACAGCAGCATGGGGCACTCAATAATCCATTGGTAAGTCCGGTCTGGTTTAGTTGAGACTGTCAAGACCACAGTAACCGAGACCAAGACATACCTGAGACCATAAACATTTAGGGATCGAGACCAAGTCAAGACCAAGAACAAGGCAGGATGAGACTGAGACAAGACCAAGTCCATGAATTTCAGCAAAAAATCATGTGTGCAAGGGGGCTTGTCACTCATTTAGACTGAAACATTGGGAAGGTTGCGGCCGTAACTGGGGGAAATAAATCAAACTACAATTGAATTAAAGTTATAGTTTGTTTTAGAAAGAGGCATTTGCCTTCTCATCACAGTAATGACGTGAAAAAAATTGCCAATCAATAGTGGTCTTTACCGGTCTTGATTTAAAATCCAGAGTCCGCCCAGTCTGACACAAGACTGACTAAAAATGGTTTCGATTCCGAGACCTTCAGAAAGTTATCTCGAGACCAGTATTGAGACCAAGACCGATCTTGAGTACTACAACACTCCTTTGAAGTAATAAAAAATCCCATTTGTGCCTCTCATCCTTCTTGTTTGTGTCCAGTCATCAGTTACTCGCTCCCAGTGTCTGAAAGCAGGGACAGAGGAAAAGCTGGTGCTCCACCTCCTTCACTCCTTCTCTATGGGAGATTCCTCCTTCATCACCATCTTCCTCTCCACATATCGATCCTTCACTTCCACGCGGAGAGTGCTGGACATCCTCACAGACAGGTGGGAGAGTTGTGGAATTACTGAATGTTTATCCTTTTGCTTCTCTTAGACAATCTAGTTATCAGTGACAGTTAAAGGTCGTTCCAGATGCAGTGATGCACAGCAGGCAAAGCAGCTGTCAATATCCTGTCTCACTGGCTTTGTGCTCTAAAGCAGATTTAAAGAGAAGCCGTGCTGAGAGTCTACAGCAATGCTTGGATCTCTGTTGGGCTGCACTTTCCTTCCAAGTACGCTAAGGGAGTGATTTAACTAATAACAACATGCCACCAAGTTCACAAAGACATACCATCATTCTAATGTTTAGAAGGTGTAGGTAAAGGTCTAATACCCAAACTTTTGTAGATTCATGTGGGAAAATCCTGGGACATTTTCAGGAGTTTTGTGCAGGTGTGAACACGCCATACAATTGCTAAACGTTAACTAACGTTAGCAGCTTACTTTGGCACTCTGACCTTTGAGTTCTGGGCACATGTGACAATAATGGAACTAGATAAAGGCAGACACTACGTCTTTAAATCCACACTGGCGCAAGCTTACTAAATTAATTGTTGTACTAAAGAGTTGATCAGCTAACCATGAACCTGTTTTTTATTCTACCAAAGGAACAGTTGTCTAGCTCTCCTTTGCAAGCCGATTCTAATTAAAACAGCTGTTTGGATGTTGATTCTTTAACGTCATTAAATGTCACTTCACAATACAGGACGCACTTGTGTGTTTACTCATAATAACGGCGGCTCTGCAGTGTTTTCTGTTTGTATAAACAATATGTGCCTGTGAAGTCTCATCGGCTCTGTGATGAAGTCGTACTAAATAATGGAGAAATTAATGAAAGACCTGTTTGGAAAGTTCCTCCGGAGAGAGTCATTGTAGATGAGTAAACATTATGACAACACCTTTGTTGAAAAGCATCCAGAGAAAAAGAAGCCATACATGAATTAATCACAGAGCAGACACAAGCCAATGATACGAGTGTTTCTGTTTTTCTGCTCTGCTTAACAGATTGGAGACCCCGCCGGGGGACAACGAGAGGAGCCAGATCAGACAATCTTTCAACAAGTGAGTTTCAGCATTTCAACAATTTCATTCCACTTTTATTTCAACATGCTGAGTTTGTCTACATATATTTAGTCACAATAACTGTGTGCAAAAACACAACTTGTTAAACAAGAATTTTAAGGCCCTGACACTCGAAGGAGACGGCAAAGAAGTAGTGTAGAAGAAAGGCCGACTGTGGCGTTGCCTCGCGTCTTGGCCAAGAAGTTGCACTTGAACACACCACAAGACTACAGCCGACGGCCAACGGCGGTAGTCCGTTGTTATGATACGAGAAGACCATTTTCACACCGCTGTCGTTCACCAGTCGTATTATAGGTAGCCTACTAATGGGGAATAATGTCTGATAAAAAGTTGAAAATGGCGCTGGCGTTGTCAGCCCTTGGTCTTTTAGTGGAAAAAGAAAAGAGGAGGCGGAGGAGACAAATAAGGAGAAACTGCACTAATGGATGAAAGCATGGATACTACAATGAAACCCCCCGAACAGCCAATCAGAGAGATTCCTCTCACCAACCGCGCCGACGCCGACCAACGCTGATACAACATGTGGAATCGGCCGAAAAAAAGGCAGACAGGTAGCGATCTCTAGAGCGATCTCCTTGGTGTGTCAGGGCCTTTAAACAACCAAGTATAAGCAGAGAACACCAAACAGAAGACTGCAACAACAATCTCAACAAGCTCGTACTTTGACATAATTTTAAAGAGTTTTTAAATAAAAAAACTAAACTCATCTTGTACTTGATTGTTGTTTTAGCTACTGCGATAGCAAACAGTTGTTAATTTACACATCCAGCAATGAAGGAGGAATGAAAGCATGCATTGTGATCTATGTTTCTATTCATCTAACAAATGTTAGTCCACAAGAGATTTTTCTTTTCACTCTGTTATTTGTCATTAGCTGCTTTATTTTATGTGCACTCAGCCTGCCGCTGAAATCTTCCTGAATTGCTCATTCACACTGGTCCCTTAAGGCATGAAGTTTTCCCTATAGACAAGGAGTAGGGGGGCATGACGTAGTTCATTTACCATTTTCATCCCACACTCTGCTTTCCCTGAAAGAGGTCCTTGGTGCTGTTGGCTTTACGTGTCATGGGAAGCGTTTCATTGCACACAGGCTATCATTCAACCTCTGTTAACACAAAACAATCTTGATCCTTTACTTCCGAGAAATGATAGACTCTTCTCTAAGCTGCTTTTCCTGGATAAACCCCCCCTTGAGAGCGTGGTTTCTCTGCAACTTTTTAGATGTGTCAGAAAATATCAATACATTCAATCAATTCCAATCTGCAACGGCTTGTTTATCTGCTTCCCACAACAGCCAACAGCCCAGGGTTTAAAGCAGAAACACATGCACGTCCCACCAGCACAACGCCTTTCATTATACTCCCAGCACAATGTGATGACTGATTTTTTTAAATTCACTTGAAAGGTCTAACTTGGTTTCAGATGACCTCATATCCATAGAGAGCACTTTCAAGAAACTTTTTGTCTGAAAGTCAAAAATAAGAAATAAAGATGATCACATTCTGGGTTACAAAAATCACTAGAAATGCTACATTAGTGTGAACACCTTGTTTATACTTTCCCTCCTTTTATCTGCAGGGCGGTGTGCACAGTGTTCAGAATGTGGCTCTCCGAGTACCCTGAAGACTTTAAGGGTCTGGGGGAGCCCTCTCGCCTGCTGCGTCTGGCTCCCCTCTTCCCTCAGGACTCCTCATCTGCAGCTGACCTCCGTGCTCGGCTCCTCAGGATAGCCGAGGAGCTCAGCGAGAAAGCCCTGCTCCCTGATGCCCAGAAAAGTTCGTTTGAACTCGTATTAAATGGCACGGTTGATCAAGCTCTTCTGCAGACTTGTATTCTCGAGCAAACTGTGTAAACTGCAAACAGGGGGTACAATAGAAGTAAAAAAGACAACATGTGGTGGTTTGAGCTCATTGAAAAAAAAAGAAGTGGCAGAGAACTGCTTAAGAAGAATACTTTTCAGACCACTTAACACATAAAATCATGAACTCAAACACCTTTAAGGATGGCTTACAACTAAAGGACATTCCCAACAGCCTTAACTGTACTTTGTGTTTAAGGCTAATTAGCATGTATTAGCATGCTACCTGGCTACACTGGAATGGTAGCTATGGGGAGATTATATTTGATCAGCATGCACATTTTGCAAATGTGACCATGAGCTTATTGACAGAGAAAACTAACTCAACTCCCTTATTTATTTTTCAGGGCGAGAGAATAAGGAATGACATGTGGGATTCAAACCTGGGCCAAACATGGGGCGTGCACACTAACCACTGCGCCATCAGAGCCCCAAGTCCCTTACTTAAACAACTGGGTGCTGAATCCCGAAAAACAATTAGGACAGCACTCCAAATTTATATTTTGAATTGCCACACAAATGTTACGAGCAGACGCTCTTCTTCAGCGTGTAACAGGCAATCAATCATGAGCTTATTGACATCTTAGTGTTAGCATTTAGCTGAAAGACTCAGACATATATTTTCAGATCCACTTGCAGCTAAGCTTAATCTTGTTTTCTCTCATCGCCAAATCTCAAGGTCATGGGTGGAATATCTAATTATCTCCAGATCCAATTTACTTGTGTTTCCTGCGATAACAAAAATAAGTAAGCCGTTATCTTGAGAAAGCACCATTCTCTAGAACGACATTTTACCCTGCACAAGGTGAAGGATCACATCAACGGCTCTTTGATGATCTAATTCCTGCAGCTGAGGGACTAAGAAGCCATATAGAGCCTGTAAACGAAGGTGTGTTTTGTGTTTTGAATCCAGAGTTTTATTGAACAGCTTCTCTCTTTTTTTGCAGATCCGACCGGCTTCACCAGCTCCACTCCTCCAAACGCCTCCAAGTTTGAACCCACCAGTGTCCTGGGCTTCCCCGCAGCGCTCATCGCCGAGCAGCTCACCAAAATAGAGACGGTGAGTTTTTTTTTGTTGTTGAAGCCTTGAGATGGTTTTGTTTTGCATATGAAGTAAAAATACTACAGTGGTGCAGAAATGTAAAAGAGTACAGTAGTCAGTATGTTTGCATGTTATTTAGGCTCCTGCTCTGTTGATTGTGTGGATTAGTTCAGCTGTAGTTTACTGTCCATCATTTTATCCTGCCCCGCTGCTGCATTTGGTTATTTCTGAATTTAAAACAAACGGTTTATTGAGAGCAATATGTATGCAACAGAGAGGTGCAACTCCTCAAACCTCTGTCTGTGTTATTCTGTGATATTTGAGCAAACTGGATGTTAATTTAAACATCTTTTTCCGTCTTTCATCAGGAGTTATTTGTCCGTCTGGTCCCGTACCACTGCCTGGGCTCACTGTGGTCTCAGAGGGATAAAAAAGGGAGAGAAGGGGTTTGTTGGTCTGTCCGGGCCACCATACGTCAGTTCAACAAATTGGCTAATGCAGTTTTAGCTTCCTGCCTTTGTCCTACAAAGCTGCGCAGCCAACAGAGAGCCCGACTGCTGGAAAAATGGATCGGAGTGGCAGAGGTCAGTGTGTGATAATCGTGGGTCAAAGCTGTAAAAACGCTCATTTTGTGCAACTTTTAAACGCTGGAGCTTCAATAAAAATGGGGTAGATCTAGAAAAGGAAAATTCTGAAAAGTATGTCAGTTGGGTATTCAAGCTTTCACAAAACCCTCAACTGTGCCTTTCCCAACAATAAACTCCCTTTAATCCCCGAATCATAATCCTATTCTCAGCCCTGACTGTGCAAATACCATCAGAAAGTCACGCTTTGCTTGGTTTCGGCTGTGATTGTACAAGCAACTTTACTTTAATCCACGTCTGAGGGCAAAATACAAAGTCTTGATTTACGATTCTTTCCTGGATCCCTCATTACAAGGAGTGCTCTCTCTCTCTCCCTCTCTCTCTCTCTCTCTCTGTGTTTGAGTGCATGTGGGGGTAAATGTCTTTGGATGGTACGACTGCAGCGAGTGTTAAAAATCTGCATATTTTTGTCCTGAGAGGAGACTTACGAGTCCAGTTCTCCTTTAAAGGCAGTAGGAAATGCACTCTGCATGAACAGTGCGTACCACTGATGTGCTGAGTCACACAAATGTGAGTTACGACCTCGAGGCAAACAGTAGAGGTTTAAAGCTGCTTAAAGACGGCGGCATTATGGAGGAGAAATGTGGATTACTGAGCTCTGTAACAGTGTAATGGTAATTCTGCACAACATAAGTTCCTTTTGAAAATATTGAAGACCTCACAGCATCAACAGAATCTGCTCACACACACACACACACACACACACACACACACACACACACACACACACACACACACACACACACACACACACACACACACACACACACACACACACACACACACACACACACACACAGTTGCTCCCACCCAAACACATAAACATCCTGTCCCAGGTTATTACGGTCATGTGAGCGGTGTAACTTGCCAAGTGTCTTTATCTGTGAATAAAACGCAGCTTCTCTCCAGTGTTCCTGTACGAGAGCTGCATTTATCACACACACACACACAGTCTCTAACACAAACTCACACACACACTAAATCCTCTCTGGCAAAGTGAAGCATCACTGGTTTCCTGCCAAAGTGGCGTCCTGAGCTCTTTCGCAGGTTTCTTTTGGGACAGCCCTCTTTAGCAGTATACATTATTCAGCAGCTCCAGGCCGACACTGTAACTGAATACCAGCCAGACGTACACCCACAGGTGTTCTCAGTTACAGTGTGGCTATGTGCATGCGTGTGCGTATTCAAATGAGTGCATCCCTCTGTGTGTGAATTCAACAGGAGTGCCGAGCCAGGAAGAACTTCTCCTCGCTGTACGCCGTCGTGTCGGCCCTGCAGAGTAACCCCATCCACCGGCTCCGGAGGACGTGGCAGGAAACGGACAGGTAGGACGTCTACACTTCCTGTGTGGCTTATAAGTGAATTGTATTTGATCTCACATAGTTTTATTTACTGACATATATCTTCTTGATTATCTTGTCACATTTTATTATTTTATAAATTTTATGATCGTGATATTTTCCCGTCTTGAATTCAACATTTTCACCATTTTCCTGTGTTTCCTCGTAACAACTTCATGATAGTGTTTCCTCTGTCCATCAGTTCCTGTTTTTATCCGGTTCTCTATTCATGACATATTTTTAACCTTGTGCATAGATTGTAAGGGAGGGGGGGTTAGGGTCATTTCGTTGATTAATGATTTGGTTATATTTTAGAACTTTGTGCGACATTATTATTGTATGAAAAAAGGCTTATTTGGATTTTTTATGCCTTTATTTAGAGATAGGACAGTGGAGAGTCAGAAATCAGAGAGAGCGAGAGAGAGAGTGGGGAATGACATGCAGGAAAGGAGCCACAGTTCGGATTCAAACCCGGGCTGCCCACTTGGAGGCCTTCGTAGATGGGCTGTGCGCACTAACCACTAGGCTACCCGTGCCCCCTTTTCATGCTTTTTTTGTACCAAAAGCAACTTTTTGATTTTAATTACCTTTCTGATTGCCATCCATAAAAATAAAACTCAAGAGTCTAAACAAACTAAAGGAACAATGAAGGATGTGGTTGAAAATGATGTAAGATAATTAACAATTAAAATAAGTTTCAATATGATAACTGGTATGATATAAGTGAACTTTGTAAAAGGGCTGTACAGAGGCCATAGTAGTATTTCAGTAGACAGGGTATGTATGTCACCTCTGCTGGTGCCTAACAGAGTGCAGCAGTACGTCGGTCCTCCAGCAAACACTGGAGAGATTTTAAGCTGAAAGAAACAAGAAGGTCTCGATGTCAAAATATTTGTTTTTATGGCTCATATGTTTCAGTCACATGTGTTTCTCCGGCTTTAAGAAGTCAACATGTCCGCTGATGATAAGGTCTGCAGAGGAAACAAGTTAATAATAAAGGTCCAGATTTCATACTCAACCAGAGATCAATCATTTGGAATTAAGCTTGATGCTGAGCCTTGACTTATGGTTTGTTCAAGTTGTGAAACTGGATGAAAAAAATATTCTAAACTGCTGAGTTAAGCATTTATATCTCTAAAAACACTTCTTTATTATGATAAACATGGGACTATTGTTGCACTGCACTAAGTGCTTTTTTGACAGATTAATTTCTGTTTTCTTTTTGGTTAAATCTGCACGGCACAAGCAGCATTTTAATTATTATTATTATTATTATTATTATTTCATGAGCTGTAATATGCTGCGTAGTCAGGACAAGGCCTTGCTTCAAAAACACCGTTATGGGAAGTTGCTGTCACCCTCGGGTGACTTTAGTTATTGAGCACCTAGCAACTTGGTAAATAAATTTGAGTCGACCTCATAAAGAAGCAGAAGTAGAAAAAATGTGTCCTCAAAGTCATCAGAGAAAATGCCACTTCAGCAGCGTCGTCTTCAAAACGAGCTGGCTAAGCCATCCTCAGTCACGACACCGTCTCTGAATCAGTGCCCAAATTTAAAACATTCTTCTCTTATTTCTCACATCAGTCTTTGATTCTCAAACATTTTTATCTGATTTAGTTTGTTTTATTTTACCAGATCCAGATCTCTTTCACAACGCTGACCCGGCCAAGAGGGCAGCAGCACACGTCATAACAAACATGGCGCAATTAAGAAACAGTTCACAAACAATAAGTGAAGGATGTGTACATCGGTTTGTAGATAAAGTGCAGAAAAACACATCAGGCACTGATTACAGCACGGCGTCTGCTTTTGGCTTTCTGTACTCATTCAAATGTAACTTCAACAAAATCTCATCATGAATGTTCATTGGCTTAATGACGCTGAAATATAATTACTTTTTTTTCTGTAAATGAATGAATTTTTTGTTCGAACTGACAGGGAGGCAATGAAGAGATACGAGGAGCTGTCAGAGATATTCTCAGACAAGGACAACTATGCACAAAGCAGAGAGCTCCTGAAGGAGGTGAGTTTCTGTCAACACAGTTTACAAGTTATCAATGGAAGTTTAGAAATGAGTCTTCAGGTTTAGGACAGGAACTCTGCTCTGGATTAAGACATTATTCATCAGATACAGTTTAAAGGAAGAATGTGCGACATGATGTTACACATAAATACAGCAGAAATTTAGTCTATCCTCTGTAAATATCTCTCTGAGTCATGACTGTCTACAAGGAGTGAGAAGCTCGAGTCCGGCTGGCTGTGTTGTTGTCAGAGCCGTGTTTACATGGACGGCCGGCTCCTCCCCTTGTGTATAAAAGCTGTTTTAGTCAAGGACTAGAGAGAAGAAGAACATACTCACTGCTTATTTGAACGTCACGTAAAATCATGTCAACTTATATGCAATGTGATGCTATGAGCTAACCAAAGTGTGCTAACATTAGCATGCTAACACAAAAATGCAGGCCACAGACAATTGCAGCTCGAGCCAAGGACAATTTTTTGTCTGCTGCTTGCACTTAATGGTGCTTAATTATGGTGTGTTCTAATCTCATAACTCCTTCATGCAAACTTGATTGGAGGGTCGGAGGAGTGCCGCTGGAGGCTTCAGAATAGTGACCAAACAGCCAAAAGTTGGGCTATGCTTGTGCCACCAGTCTTAACGATTTATTCTAAAGTGTTCAGTTTAGACAAAGTGTTTTCTAGATATCTCGTCGTGTAACTACATTAAATTAAACTGGCTACTCAGAGGTTGATGAAGCAGTTCCTTGTGCTGGAAAGCTGCTGGTTTAATATGTCAAACAAAGGGCCGCAGTGCTAAGCAGTTCGATTTTAACAACTCTTCTGAAATATCGATCACGTTACAGGACTATTTTTACCCTGATGTGTGTTCTGCTTGCTCTTTACCGCTCGTCTTTTCGCTGCCTGCCTAAAAATAACTTCAAAGATACGCTTCTCTCTCTGACTTTCAACCTGTCACTTCAAACACTTTGAGTTTAAAACTGAATATGTAACAAAGAGAAACACACTGCAGCTCTTTGTTTCAAACTCCTTTCCCTCTTTTTTTTATCCTTAACTCAAAAACATCACAGCGTTGGACCAGATCTTAGCAATGACAGATATTTTAGCTTTCACTGTAAAAAACAGAATATCACACTCTAAAATTATTGATTTAAGATAAGATACAACTTGTTTAATCCCAAAGGAAATGATTAAAAACAAACTAATGAGCATGAAGCAGGATGTTCTGAATGAATGTTTGCCATCTCGGTTTAGTACCGGCATTATTAATGCATGTAAAAGTTTGCAACCACAAACAAAGAAATACACAACTTACAGCCAAGGTTGATGGGAGTTTGGTCAAACTCCAAAACATTTTGACAAATGATGACATTAAAGGAGCACCCACGTTTTAAAAATTCACCCTTTAGGCCACATTCCTGTACAAAACTTCAAGTCAATCCTTCCACGTTTTTTCAAAAATTTTACAAAAAACACTATCGTAAATATAATGTCGGCTTTAGATATAAATTGCCAACATCATGAGCTTGAACATAAGACTTAAAAATCTACAGCTAAACTAGCAGATATATGAGGTTCTACAATTCACTTAGCGGACGCTTTTATCAAAAGTGATGTTCATGAGAGAGTAAGTACAACACAAGCAAGGATCTAGAGAGGAGGAGACACACAGGTGCTGACAGGCATTGCACAGAGGCAAAGCACAACATTGATGGCAGTTCTTGTGAGCTCTAATCAGTGTAGAAACCATCTTCAAAATCATCATTATCAAACAAAACCATCATCGTCATCAAGGTCTTAGGTATTCATGAAAGAGCTGGGTCTTTAGCTTTTTCTTAAAGGTGCAAAGGGCCTCTTTTGGTTTTGAGCTAAATATACTTATGTCAGCATTAGCTAAAATTCTCCTCTTCTGGGGCCGTATTCACAGACATCCTTTCACTCAAAGAGAGCTCCTTACTCAGTTTAAAACATTCCAACAAGAAGTCCTAGCTTCAGAGTGACATGGAGCAACTCTGAGCGAGGAAGGGACAGAAACTTTTATCTAGTGAGTCCTGTTGCCTTCGGATCATGCTTCGATTAACCATGACCTGGAGGACTGAGGACTTACATAAACTTTAATCTTAGTGAGGAGGTGTGACCCCGTTGTATGACATATTCAGCAGATGGCTGTTCAACATGAGCCTGGTTCTGCAAATTAAAAGGCATTTTTTTTATTTCCACTGTAACTTAGCTAAATGTTGCTTAGTGCTCATGATGGATTTCTGTTCTGTCTAAATTATATAACCGATAACAAGCTCGTCTTTGGACTGTGGGTGGAAGCCGGAGTACCCGGAGGGAACCCACATATGCACGGGGGGGTTATCAGAATCTATCAAACAGTTTCCATGATTTTTCAGTCTGGCATTGCTATATGATATCCCTGGAGCCTCCCATCATGCACGGTTATAAACAGAATACTGTACATGCTGACAGCAAACATACTGAACAGTTTTGTCTGTCGGGTCTCTAACTGCAGCTCTGAAGAACGACATAGCTCTTATAAACGTTGACTGATATCTCACATCCCGGGGAAGAGCATACGTAATTTGATTTTATTAATGCGACTGTCAAGTGCCACCACTGGACCACATTTGTTAAATCCTAACTGCACAGGCTGAAGCCGAGCCTCCTCCTCCTCCTCCTCCTCCTCAGCCGCGAACAGCATTTAGTGGTAGAGATTTATGACTGCTTTTAAGAGCAGAAACCAGTCTAATCCGGTTGAGCACAAGTGCCCTTATTCTGTCAACACTTTCACTTCAGAGTGAGAAAGCATCTGAAGACGTACATTATATTTAGTTTGTGTCAAAGAGCTGGGGAAGTTGGCAGGATTAGCTGTGTTTTGATTCGCTGCTATGGTGCACTGCAGACATCAATACCTCTGCATTAGCGTGTGATTTTACCCATGATACCCCCAAAGGAATTCATCCAAACATTTGCTTTCATTTTTTCGTACGCTCCTGTGTGAGCTTTGAATTCAGAAAAAACACCCCTCGCCTTCTGTTGCCCTTTGATTTCTTTCGGCACAGTTACGGGCTCACCTTCATCTCGCTGTTTGTCTAAAAATGACTTCGACGAGCAGACGAATGATTCTCACAAATGAAAAAAAAATCTCACTAAAAGTTTGGGATAAATAAATGTAGCACTGAAGAATTTAACAAAGAGGCACTTTAAGATTTAGCATGATTATGACAGGAGAGGCCTCCTCCGCTGAGGTGTCGTGTCTGTAACTCTAAACTGAGCAGTGACAAAGATTTATGAGACAAGCATGGCAGGCTGAGGTTTGATCTGATCCAATGGGACACTTTGTTTTTCAGGGCCTGACGGAGATGGCATTTTTTGGGCCAATATTAGGGGGAAACAATCTGATACAAATAAATCGGCCGATGTCTTTCTTAGATCTATCTTCGATCTGTATGATAGATATAGATACACACATTTATTGCATGGATCCCTCTAATACAGTTATCAAACCCAACTGGAAAGTAACCGTGCATGTACATTCATCACCACTTGACACTCTGGAGAGTAATAATGCTTGTTAAGATAAGAGATAAGATATCTTTATTGTCAGTGTACAAGTACAACGAAATATTGTTGGAGCAAGCCTGTAGATGTCTAATATCAGAAATATACAAATATACAAATACTAAAACCAAATATAATCATGCTTGTTGTTATCCATATTGTGCCCTCTGCTGGTGAAAGAGAACTGCTAGTTTAATACAATGATACTCAAATGAAATGCTGTTTGACTGGTGAATAAATCAAGAAATATCAGAGGATATCTGCGATTAAATTAGCCGATACCGACATTTACTTCATATGCTAATATCAGCGGATATTATCGGCTGTACTTTCTATAATTGAATATTTTTATCTGCCTTACTTAAAAAACATGTAGATGCAGAATGTCACAATTTCACATTGAAATCAGTTGCAAAGGAACTAAAACTCCAAAAGAATCATGTGGCTGCGTAACTGCTGGATACATAATCTGTTTCTAGTTGCTTACAATATATATACAAAAAGTCAGATTTATATTATAAATATATATTAAGTCCATTTTCAAGATGTTTTGATCACATGACCTTCTTGAGCACATGGAGAACTCGTCGTCAACATTAACTCTGAAGTAATTTTATATGTTGCTCCTAGTGCACTGAAAGAGATTGTTGCAGAACTGTAGGGTACTATATCCTCTTTTAATCTTTTTATATCTCTTTTAGAACGAGCTTATTCTATAAATATTGAACTATGTTTGTATCTCCCCCTGGATGTTTCGTATATTTGTGTGGGGCACATTGAGTTGCCTTTTTGTCTGAATTGATCTATATCAATAAACGTCTAAACAAATGAATCACAGTTTGTCTTTTTGTCTTACAGGAGGGCACGTCAAAGTTCGCCAACATCGATACCAGACTCAACCACAGACACATAAACCGGGTAAGTGGAGTGGAAACACGGTGGCTTTTTAGCTTTTAGGGGGCTTGTTTATGGAAGTTCACATGGTTGATCATTTAGGTGACGGTCAATGCACTTTGTTGTCAACATACTGGAAACCACTGGTTTGTTGTTGGACAGGGCAGCTTTATATTCTGCAAAGAAGAATAACTTTAACATTTGAAATTTATCCTCAAAAGTGTTTCAAATCATTCGGGGGTCACCACGGCATTTTGAAATGTTCCGAGTCACGGAGGAGTAATTTAAAATTACTTCACCATTTGTCACTGAGGCAAAAACCTTAGATCTCCGAGCAGATCAAATGGAACAAATTTCAGAAACTTAACATCCAAAAAGTCTGGCATGCATACCAATCTCTTTAGCCTGAAGGGTTGTACACCCCCGCGGGCCTTAATGGGAGACCTTGGCAAGTTAAGGGATGATGCAAGACTGTGCAAAAGTCTCATTACTATTGTAAAAGTTAGAGGGACACAATGTGGAGTCATTTCTGTAGAAAAAAGATCTGTGGATAAACATGCATGGAAGTGTCCTTTAAAGTCGTATAAATCTTTGATCGATTATTATGAATCTTAGTATACACGATGCGTTCTCCTTTAAATTCAGGATGTGGAAACATGCGAGTAGGATACAGATTTTTTGTCAGTCATTCATAATTAATAAAAAGCTCTATGATTTTAAGAGAGTTTAATAAAGGATTTCAAACTGAAGGAACAGTTTTTCTTAGCAGAATCTGCATTCAGACACTGATACTGGTGTCGGTTTGGCTAAGCGGGGGGTGTTTCAGCGGTTTGATGCAGGGTTGTAAGGGGGCTCGACTGGCATGCAGCAGCGAAGAGGAACAGAGGGCTGTCGCATGTGTGTATTTGTGTGTGTGTGATGTGCTGTATCCTGAGCCATCGTTTGAAAAATAGCTGCAGGCGGCCGCTCTGAAATCCCTCTCTGTGTGGGCTCTTTTACGATGTGAAAAGGAAACCTCAGGGGAACGGATGAAACACTCTCTCTCTTTTTTTTTTCTGACACAGACTAACGCCCAGGGCACTGTGCCCTACCTGGGAATCTTCCTCACAGACCTCACCATGCTGGACACGGCGGTCAAAGACAGGCTGGATGTAAGTTCCTCTCATGTCTATTAAAGGGGGGGAAGCTTGTCACAACACCTGAGAGTTGTTGTGTATTTTACAATTATCACACTGACATGACACGTCCTGCCACAACTTTTACAGAACGGCTACATCAACTTTGACAAGAGGAGACGGGTGAGTGTTGCATTAAATATGAATACATCATCTGTTATAATGCTTAAAGCTCCTATGAGGAGTTTAAGGCCGGTAATGAAAGACACTTTAATTCATCTCTACGCCGCTCAATGACCCACAAAAGCAACAAGGATGATTATTTTTAAACAGTTATTTTTAATGCTTGCAAATGATGCTGCAGGGTAGGTGCAGGGTCTTATGCATGTACAGGACAATAGGAGCTATAAGTAAAAAAATTGAAATAAGCTGCATGTCTCTGATGCTAGTTTAACATGAGCAGCAGTGAGCGATGCTTTTGTGGAAAGATCCTGCTAAAGAGCAGAAAAAAAGACAGGTGGGGTAATGTCTGAGATAAGAGCCTGTTAGAGCGAGCAGAGGTACCGTAATACCTGAGGGAGGAAATGATACAGTGGAGGGCGCTGCGGGGAGCACGATGAGGGGATTAAAAGAAGAATATTACCAGATCAGTCAACACCTCTGCCGTGTTTTGTGTTATGAAACTTTCCATCTCTTTGTTAACAGGAGTTTGAGGTTTTAGCCCAAATCCGGCTCCTGCAGTCTTCCTGCAAAAACTGTGTTTTCACCGCTGACGAGGCCTTCACACAATGGTATCAGAGCGTCCCCACGCTAACAGAGGAGGAGAGGTATCTATGCATCTACTTCCTCAGTATTTGCTCTTATTGAATAGGAAACATATTTGTTGGATTGATGTTTGTATTTGTAGGATGATTATATTTTTGGGGGTTTATCGTTTCAGCTATAGACTGTCCAGTGAAATAGAAGCGCCTAGCGAGCCGAGCCCCCGTTGCCTTATGCCGACAGTCATCATCACACAGTGCCCAGAGTAAGATATGCACAACACACACACACGCACACACACACACACACACACACACACACACGCACACACACAGAAAATACCACATTATCAAAATTCATATTATGTAAACTACGACCCAGTTTCCAAAGAAGTTGGGACGCTGTGTTAAATTATAAGTTATTTTCCAAACATTGAAACTCCACATTTAATTGAATATAGCACAAAAACGACAAGTCAGATGTTGAAACTGAGAGATATCATTGTTTGTCATTGAAAGTTGCTACAGGGGTCATGTTAAAAACTCTGATGTTCACTTTTTCTTTTAGCAACACTTTGTCAGCGTTTTGAAACTGAGGTGACTACTTGCTATAATTGTCAAAGTGGAATGTTTTACCCTTCTTGCTTAATATAGGATTTCAGCTGTTTAATAGTTCAGGCTCTCCTTTGTCTTATTTTACATCTGATAATGCTCTGAACATTTTCAATGGGAGACAAGTCGGGACTGCAGGCGAGCCAGATGAGCACCTGGACTCTTTTACTAACAGAGCTGTAGAGGCCATTTTAATCATGATAACTTTAGTTTCAGAAGTATGGTTTACGTTTGTGTTAATAGAGTATATTTTTTGTGTTGTAAGAAATAAGTATTAATTTATGCAAAGTACTTGATTTGACATAGAAACCTTTATGGTGAATAATGGATTTATTTGGGCATATTTTGGCAGGTATTTTGTGTTGTGGGTGGAGCCGAGTTAATTAATTTGGGTGCGATGCACAGGTGGTGAGAAAAAAGTAGATGGTTTTTTGTTTGTGGACTGTGGTGGAGGTATAGGAGCCACGCAGCAAATGTTTTTTGATCGTGACCTTTTGTTATGAGTTTTGATATATTCATTTTGGATCTGTTCTGGAAAGTGGAATTACGAATAAAATAAGAAATCAAGTGAAACAACGGATCTGTGAGTATATTTAAGTGGACACGCATCAGGAACGAACAGGTTGGCTCCTATGACACAAGTGACAATTTTTATATGACACACAAGACGAAATTGCCACTACATCAAATCAAAAAACAGCGTGAGCAGTTCAGCTGTTTGTCCTGGAATCTTGCCAAATCAATGACAGCCTGTGATTGCGGCTTCCGCAACAGCTGATTGTATTACAATGAATGAATAAATGACTCGGGTACGATTTACAAAGTTGAAAAAGGAACATGTTTCATGCCTGGTCAACGAGAGCACATTGTGATTCTTTTCTATGAATCCGCGGATTCAATGTCCGACTCTCTGAAGCGTATCCAAGCATGACGGAGGATAGTGCTGGCTATGTTGCGCCCGTGGACAAAAGCGAAGAGGAAACGCTGCAGCGCGATGTCAGCGCAAGAAGAGTGAAACTAAGGCAGCTCACGTTGAAATCAAATCAAATTGAGGATCTGCTGGGAAAGCATTCAAGCCACCAGGAGGTCAAATTAAAATTAAAGGACTTCAATGCAATTTTGGAGACGTTCAAGGAGATAAACAATTCTGTTCAAAAGCATTTGAATAAGGAGGAGCAAAGTGCCGATCAGAAAAACTGGTTTGAACCAAGGTTGAAGAATTCATCCAAAGGGTTAATTTGTGGTGTAAAGATGTCAAGAGACGCATGGAAACGGCTACAGCGGAAGATGAGTTATCTCATCTGGACAGTGCGTCAAATGTGTCAAAATCAAGTGTATCAACTTCTTACAGTGTGCTCTCTTACGCGTCATCGGCCTCGTCCGCTCGCCTTAAAGAGGAAACAAGGAGAGCTGCCTTGAAACAAAAACAGGCTTTGGCATTAAAGGAGGCACATCTCGTGGCTGAGAAGGAGGAGCTAGAAATTCAAACAGCATTAGCAGTGTCAAATGCAAAAATTAAAGTATATGAAGGACATGACATTCCTGAAATTGATGATGGAATGAATGAATATTATGATGCAGAAGCCATGACACACAATCAAAGGGGTGCTAATGAGCAGAAAATGTCAATTCCTATTAATATGGATCACAGTCAGCGCTCAGTCCCATCATTAGGAGCGAGACCCAACTTACAAAGGCCACATGAGTCCATCACAACGGATAATGCTGTTCCCAAACAACCTACAGATCATAATTATGAACTCTATGATGTCATGAAACGACAAACAGACATCACAGAAACGCTTGTCAATCATCAACGGTCAGCTCGCTTGCCACAACGTGATATTCCTGTGTTTTGTGGTGACTCACTTGATTTCAGATCCTTTATGAAGGCCTTTGAACATGTTGTGGACTCGAAAACTGACAACAATGTAGACAAACTGTTCTTTTTGGAGCAATTCACAAGAGGTGAGCCTCATGATGTGGTAAAAAGTTGCCAACATATGCCTGCTGGCCGTGGCTATAGAGAAGCAGTGCGCCTGCTGGAAGACCACTATGGAAACCCTCTTAAAATTGCGACAGCTTTAATGGATAAGCTATTTAGATGGCCACAAATAAAATCAGAGGATGCTTCATAGTTTTTCACTTTTTCTTTTAAACTGTTGCAATGCTTTGGAGGATGTGGATTGTATGGATGAGTTGGACAATCCAGCCAACATGAGGGTTGTGATCTCAAACTTGCCATATAAAATGAGAGAAAAATGGAGAGCTTTGGCCTTTGACATCAAAGAAAGAAAACAAACTCGAATAAGATTTGTGGATCTTGTAAACTTTGTGGACAAAGAGGCAAAAATGGTGAATGACCCCCTCTTTGGAGACCTGCAGGGAGTTGCAGGTGAATGGAAAGACAGAAAAATGCCTGTTACGGTAAAAATTACAAAGAAAGATAAACCAAGAGGAAGTAGTAATGTATCTTTATGTGAAGAAATTGAAAATGTTAAAGGTAAAGCCCCCATCTTGTGTAGCAACAGTGCCCTCACCAGGCCATGTCTGTTTTGCAGAAAGAACCACACTATGGCCGAGTGTTACCAAATCACAGAGAGACCACACAAAGAAAAATTGGACATTTTGAGGAAGAATGGCATATGTTTTGCTTGTTTATTAAAAGGACACCTCAGCAAAGACTGCAAAAAGAGATTGACATGTCAAGTGTGCTCACTGAAACACCCAAGCTTGTTGCACATTTATAAAAATGAGAATGTTTCAAAGCAAACAAACACAAGTTGTCAAACAGAAAGCACTGGATGTCAACAGACAATTTCAAGTGCACTTGTGAGTCTAAATCATGTAGCCACTCCGTCTACTGGGGCCGGAGACAACTGCATTCTGTCTATTCTGCCGGTGTATGTCAAGTGAAAAAAAGGGACAAAAATTGTGGAAACGTATGCGTTTATGGATCCTGGGAGCTCAGAAACATTTTGTACTGATGCATTGGCAAAGCAACTTAACCTACATGGTAAAGGAACAGAGATTGTCTTAAGCACTATGAACTCAATCAAACAAGTAAAGGGCCGTCTTGTAAGAAACTTGGAAATCAGTGGAATCAATGAGAATAAATTTGTCACCCTTTCAAAGGTTTTTTCTCAAAACAACATTCCAGTTGGAAAGAAAAATACCCCCCTCCAGAAAGATATTGATAAATGGACATATCTTAAAGAAGTGAAGCTGCCACACATTGATGCTGATGTTGGGCTGCTTATTGGTAATGATGTTCCTGAAGTTTTTGAGCCATGGAGAGTGATTAACAGTAAAAACAATGGCCCATATGCTGTCAAAACAATTCTTGGATGGACTGTCAATGGACCAATCAGAGGACAAGAGGATGGAGAGCATCAAGCTATTACTGTGAATCGGATATCAGTCGATACTATAGAAAGGATGCTCAATGTGGATTTACCAGAACGTACCTGTGATGAAAAAGTGGAAATATCAATCGAGGACAAAAGGTTCATGTATGCTGTGTCAAATTCTGTGGAACATAAGGAAGGACACTACTACATTAAGTTGCCAACAAAGCAGTCGGAGATCAGGATGCCAAACAATCAAGTTGCAGCAGTGCAGCGTGCACTCACACTGAAGAAAAGACTCAACAGGAATCCTGATTTTCATAAGGAATATTCTGACTGTATCACAGACATGTTAAAAAATGGATATGCTGTCAAAGTTCCAGAAACACAACTGAGTCGGCAGGATGGCAAAGTGTGGTATATTCCACATCATGGAGTTTACCATCCGCAAAAGAAAAAACTGCGGGTGGTATTTGACTGTGCCGCCAGTTATCAGGGAGTGTCTCTCAACCAAAAGCTGCTTCAGGGCCCAGATCTAACTAACACACTTATAGGAGTGCTGACTCGCTTCAGGCAGGAAAAAATAGCAATGATGGCTGACATTAAAGCCATGTACCATCAAGTGAGAGTTCCAGAAGAGGACACAGACCTTCTACATTTTCTTTGGTGGCCAGAAGGGGATCTCACTCAAGAGATGACTGAATATAAAATGGTTGTCCATCTGTTTGGGGCAACTTCATCCGCCAGCTGTGCAAATTATGCTTTGCGCAAAACCGCAGAAGATAATAAAGCTAAAGCATTGCCTGATGTTGTTGAAACCGTGTTGAAAAACTTTTATGTGGACGATTGCTTAAAGGCGGTCAGCAATGAGAAGGACGCTGTAGCTCTAAGGAAAACCTCACAACTTTGTGTGCTGCAGAAGGTTTCAAACTCTCAAAGTGGACTAGCAACAGCCGCACACTCTTGCAGTCGGTGCCTGAGAATGAAAGGGCTAAAGAAGTGAAAGGTCTGGATCTTTCAAAAGATGCTCTTCCTATAGAAAGAGCATTAGGTGTGCTGTGGTGTGAAAACTCGGACTCATTCAAGTTCAAAGTTGCCATGAAGGAAAAACCAATGACAAGAAGAGGAGTTCTTTCTATTGTGAGTTCAATATATGACCCGCTTGGTTTTATTGCTCCGGTTGTACTCCCTTCAAAAATGATCCTCAAAAGACTGCAAGGAAAAGATTTCCTGGGATGAGGAAATTCCTCAACATCTTTTGCATGAATGGTCTGTCTGGGTGAACCAACTGCCTCAAGTAGCCAGCTTCCAGATAACTAGGTGCATCAAACCAAATGAGTTCAGTCCGATTGTTGCAGCCCAGCGCAATCACTTCTCAGATGCCAGCGAAACCGGTTATGGAACAGTGTCATATCTTAAGTTGACAAATGATAAAGGTCATGTTCACTGTGCCTTTTATGATGGGAAAAGCAAGAGTAGCCCCACTGAAACAAACAACCATTCCTCGAATGGAGCTTACTGCAGCAGTAATGGCTGTAAACATTGACAAGGTGATAAAAAGAGAGCTACAGATTGAGCTTCAGGCCTCAGCTTTTTGGACGGATAGCACAGCTGTGCTAAAATACATTGCAAGTGAAGCACTGCGGTTGAAGACTTTTGTTGCTAACAGAATTGCAGTGATCAAGGAGGCTACAAATGTGGAACAGTGGAGTCATGTGGAAACTTCTAAAAATCCAGCGGATCATGCCTCACGTGGACTGACAGTGGAACAGTGACCAATCAGATCTGGACAAAGGGGCCATCCTTCTTGAAGGATGCAAGCAAAACGGAAACTGACAAACATGAAAGCATGAGGCTCTCTGAAGATGACCAAGAGGTGACAAAAGCAATAGTGGTGCTTTCAACAATCACAGAGAGCTCGTGTGCAGTTGGAAAATTAATAAGTCACTATTCAAGCTGGTGGCGTCTAAAACGAGCCATAGCCTGGATACTCAGAGCGAAAGACCATTTGATTTTGAAAAACAAGAAAATAAGAGAAACAGTTGTTGGTGCTAAAGCTTCACCAAACCAAGGGCGTCTTACTGTGGAAGAGTTGGACAGAGCAGAAATGCAGATTGTTAATGCAGATTTCAGCTTTGGAAAGAGGAAAACAGGTGCTGAAAAGAAAAGGTCCTATCTACAGACTGGATCCACACCTTAAAGATGGCATACTCAGAGTTGGAGGACGATTGAATAGATCTGCAATGCCAGAAAGTTCAAAACATCCTATAATAATGCCAAAGGATCTTCATGCCACAGACTTGTTGCTGCAGGACATACATGAGAAAACTGGACACTCTGGCAGAGAGTCCAGTCATGCAAAATCTTCATTCACAAAATCCAGAAGCGATATGAAATGGTGTTGTAGGATATATAGGTCTGTGGTCGAGGTCATCTTGGCCACTTGAGTGATTTTTACGCATGAAGTTGAGTTTTTCTCACGTCAGAGACGAATATTCAGAGCGTGAAAACTGTTGTAAAATATCTTCAGTGGCTCCTAAAGAGCTTCCCAGCGTGTGACTGATGTGAGCATTTACCAGGCAGGAAGAGTCTGATGGAACATGCTGTGAAGTAGCATTACGGGAAGAAAATGTGATTTCCAGCTATAGATGAATTAAATTCACATGACATGAAGAGGAGGAGGTTCAGTCCTTGACTGTAAAAATAAATCAGAAAATCTCGGCTCTGCTGCTTCAATTGAGTCTGTTCCTTTCAGCGGGGCCAGACAGGTCACTCCTGCTGCAGCTTTTTTTCACCTTAGTGGGATGAAATGTGTCTCTCACAGGCACCTTTATGTTATGAAGTGTAGTACTTCATCACTAAAGTATCAGCACAGTCAATATCAGATGGAATCAGTATTTTATTGACCTCTAGTCCATTAACAAGTTATTCATATTTTAAACTATGAAGATAAATAAAGTGGTTATCAAAACAATTTTCTAATGAAAGCTTTCTGTTTTGACATCGTTATTAATCGAACATTTTGAGTTGTGAGTCGTTTTTTTTGCACAAAAAAAGCTTCAGCTGGCTTCACCTATATGCTTTTGGTAACACTAAAGGAAATTTCTGACATTATTTCAATGATTTTTGAAAAATTATAGCTGGAGAGAATAATGAATGAAAAAAACTTTTGATCCAACCTTAATATACATTTGTTTCATGTGTTGACAGCCTCAGTACCTCCCGGACCAGCCTGCCAGGTGACAGCGACAGCCTCTTTGACTTCCCCTCCCCGGTAAACAACCTGCTGTCAAAACTCACAAAGGTAATAAATTATGAGTAACATTTTTAGGACAGGTTTGAACTCATATCAGCTCGTTTTCACAGACCCACAAAATGTAAAATAAACCCATCCAGTCTTTTGTTTGTGGTCTGCATAAGTCTTACAACACAGAGAAAAATGCTCCGTTTCAAATGTGGTCTCCTTGTGATGTCACAGTGGGATTCTGGTAAAAAAAAATAAAAAAAAATCCCCTCCCCTCCCCTGGTATCTCCACCAATGGACTCCACCCCCAGCCTAAAACAAAACTTTTGAGCAGGTCCGCCATTTTTATTCTCGCTACAGAGGAGTGATGTCTACGGGAAAACTGGGGGCGAGCTCATTGCATTTAAAGAGACACACACACCAAAACGGAGCGTTCTGAGAGAGCTGGTTTATACAGGGTCACAAACCTCCTCTGGTGCTTGAGTCATGTTATATTTTGACCAAAGTACAGCACAGATGTTTGAGTTAGACCACAGGGGGACTGTTTGAAAAGGTGAAAAAAGGGGGATAGTATGTCCTCTTTAAATATTCGAGCCAGCAAATTGAACTTAAGAAATGATACAAGAGAAAACATTAATGTGACTGTGATCATAATTATTTTAATTATATGTTCTGCAGCACATGAGATCTCCGTCTGTGTCCTGTCTGGATGTCGACACGTCTCCCCCGACTAACGACTCCACCCCTGCCACGCTGACTCCATCCAGTCCCACAAAATCACACCGCCGATCAGCCTCCTGCGGTAACAACCCCCCTAATAACGTCCAAGGATCGGGGCCCGACATGCGAATCATCAGGATACGGATGGACCTGCACGATGGAAACCTGTACCGAAGCATTCTGGTACTAACTCAAACTAATTGAGTGTAATTTATAGCAGCGTTCAGATTGTTGAAATAGCTCTGCCCTGAATTATCTGTGCCTCAGTGCACTTACAGCCTGTCCTCTTATCTGCAAGAGATCCCGCTAATGATAGTCATCAGAATCTGATCCTCGGGGTACAATGGACCCGGGATATCATTAGTGCGAATCAAGCTGTCCGAGTGTCATTGTTATTCTCGTCTCTCCCCTCAGGTTACGAGCAATGACAAGACCCCCACTGTGATCAGCTCTGCATTAGAAAAGCACAATCAGGACCCCAAACAGGCACCCAAATACGAGCTGATCCAACTTCAGCCTGAAGGAAAAGGTAAAGACATATTTTATATATATATATATATATAAGTGCAAGAAAAATCATCCACTCAACCACCCGCAGTACAGATGAAAATGTTCATCATGTTTCAGGCCTCCTTCGACTATATGACGTTGTTTTAATGGCAAACAATAACAAAAGCAAGTTGTATTTTTTATGACTCTGAAATCATGGTAAACTTAAGGCCAGACATATTGTGGCAAATTGTTTTGTGTTACTTTAACCAATCAGAAAGGTCCAAAATGATTTGACCAAGGGAGTAATAATTTTAGTCTTTTTTTTTGTTTTTTTTCTTGGCTCAATGTGTAAAAACTGATTTCAACAAGATTTGCTTTGATAGAAAGTCAAAAAAGATACTTTTTGGTGTAGATACAGGGATTGATCAGGATTATTTCTGTGTGATATAGAAACTACTTTACTTACTCATAAGTGGATGAGAGGTATGCAGCCATGGAGAGGATGGGTGCGCAATAGCCGGGAAAAACAAGCAGAGGGTATTTTACAAGGAGGTGTGGGAATCACAGGGTAACTCATGATACCAAGATAACGATTATATCACGATACAACCATTCTGCAATAACTGTGGGGGGTCATGAAGTAGTGAGGAGTCAAAAAGGTGGGGAACTCTTCAGTGGGCCATATTTTGTTTCAAATTAAAACATCGATATTTGACACCAGTGATTCAATAATTACATCACACGAGCAAGGAAAACGAAATATTGTTCTATCAATTTTTTCTCATTTCCTTTTTACCAATGCATTGATATTTTGTGAGAGCTTTTAGGCCTGGATTAGAAAGTGTAAGTTAAAAAAGAAAACAGGGGAAAAGGGAAGCACAGAAGGGGGATATTTATATAAAGTATCAGCCCATGCCCAGGCACGACCTCTAGATGTTGGGGTTCATGGTTAGTGCCTCGAGACTATTAGGGTGATGCCTGATGTGAACGATATCTGCAGTGCAGCAGCATGAAGAAACTTTACTGAATTAGGATTCTGTCTCTCTCGTTGTCTCTACACAGAGCTAGTCATCCCTGCAACAGGAAACGTCTTCTACGCCATGACGTCATCCAGCGTCGACTTCCTGTTGAGAAAGAAAGGCGGAAACACTCCTCTGGGCTCACAGCCAATCAACACGGAGACGAGCGCCACTTTTCCTCGAATCAAGGCCAAGGGGAGGAGACTGGTCCGGACTTTATTTTGACACCAGACTTTCCTCGACTGAACTTTGTCCGCAGTTTTTTTTCATGGAGTTCTGACATGAATGCAGGGCGAGCTCTTACTAACAGCAATCGTGGCCTTCCCTGTGCAAAAAACAAAAAAACAATCTGCATATGCCTTTCTTCCACGCTCCTGCAAAGCTTCCTCCAAGACTCCATGGCAAGTTTTGTCCAACCCTTAAGACCTCCAGCTGTCCTGCTGTGTTCACCAGAGGAATCTGCTGCTGAAGAGCGGTGACACTTTTCCTCTTTTAGGAAAAAATATGCATGACTGATTTACACCAAGAGGAGGAGCAACGGGAAAACCTGTAACAGACGACTTTTGGTGCTGGCTCTTCATTTTCATTCAGGTTGCACTTGAAGCATTTATTTCATTCCAACTCAATGAATAAGATCTCCTTTAATTCCTTGTCTTTACAAGGACATTCCTTGTTGTTGCGTGCCTGAGTTGTAAGTGACGCTTCCAAATGTTAAGAAATAGAAATCTGTGGTCACCCAGGACACAGTGGAAAGCTGAAGAACAGTGTTTTTGTAAAGAGAGAAGTATATTTCAATCTGAATATACAAATCTGTCAGATCTAGTTACGGTAAAAAAAGCAAACTAGCACACAAGAGAGAGACTTAAAGACGCAGTGCGAGTGCATTATTGTAGCAAAACACTGGAGCTTGTCAAAAGAGACTTTTTGTATATATTAATATATATTTGTACATGTGAATGATGTCAATATTGTGTTTACACAGGCGAGGAGCTGGATGTGTCCAATAACTAATTAACAAGGAAAACAGCATCAAAAAAACCTGCAAGATTCTGACTAAAAAAGACGCCAGCATGTGTCGACAAACCGCGAGCATTTACTCGGCTTGACCTCCAGCACATAATCATCACAACACAGACTTAAAGATGCATTAATCACCATTATTTCAAACAATGATTTTAATTATGATTTAAATTATCAAAGGAAGAAAAAACGTAGAGCTCAACTCTGCAGCTCGACAGAACATTTATGCTAATTTAAGCTAACCGTTTATCTTTCAGGGTTTATTGAAATGTACCGAGGTGTTTGTTCAGACAACTCTCCGGAGTTGTTAGAGACAAAACAAGATCTTAAAGGAAAAATAAACTGCACTTATTTTATCAGATGGACAGACAAACAACTAAATGTTTAATATTTTTTTGGTTAGCCTCATTTGTATGTAGGCAGCTATTTGCTAACGCATTAGTAGTAACCTCTTAAAGGCGGGAAATATATCGTTTTTCTGACCCCTAGTGGCCATAAGTGGATGATTGCAGCTTTAAAAACACTCAACAGCACTTTAAAGCTTTGTTTGCTTCACCTCAGTTCATCACCGTTACACAACCTCATGAGGAGAGCAGAGAGGAAAATCTAAATAACACATTTATTATTAAGTTTAAAGTTACCAGGTCTAAATGTTTTTTAACAGGGCATAAGCTAAACTTATTTAATGACCCGCAGCTCAGCAGGACACATCTTCACTGCTTTTTTATATACAGTATGTATGTAATGAATTCAAAGGGTTAACTTCAGTGTGAAACATGCAACCTCTTTGGATATGTTGTGGACTAGGATGAAGTCCGGTGACCTCTGGTTGAGACCCGCTCAGTGCTGGTGACGCTTCCTGCAGGCTGAAGCACGGGCGCCGATCGACCGGGGAGAGGTTTCTTCAGATAACGTGTGCTCCAGTTATTCCATGTTACTGAGTGTTTTAGTGCCTTTTTCTCTGACGGATGCTAATCTTACCCATGTTTGCATTAGAATGTATTCAGTATACACATTGAGAAGATGCAGTCATGTCGGCGCTGTGTTGTCTCTTATCAAAGCTGTTTATGCACTACACACAGGAT
Organism: Labrus mixtus; assembly: GCF_963584025.1. Classification (NCBI taxonomy): domain Eukaryota; kingdom Metazoa; phylum Chordata; class Actinopteri; order Labriformes; family Labridae; genus Labrus; species Labrus mixtus. The sequence continues at coordinate 10,040,992 of NC_083622.1, read as the reverse complement.
GTCCTATTTTTGTGGTAATAAATTTACTTTTATATGAATCTCATTTCTTTTTGACTGATGTGTGATGACATATTCCACGCTCGATATACCCACATGCTGCTGAGCGTCCCATCAAAAGCTATTAAAGTAGTCTCTCTATGTCTCATAGTTCTATATTTCATGACAGAAGGTAAACAAAGCAAGGTGAGTGTACATAAGCAGCAACAAAAAAAACACCACGGCTCAAGCCTTTATATTAAGATTCAAGATAGCCAGCATCTTTATTTTCAAGCAAATCATTGTCAGAATGTGAATGAGTGTATTTGTAGATGTGATATGACGACCAGAACGTCTCAGACACATGACAATGAGAAGGTTCTGGATACGTCAAATTACATTTAAAAAGCAAAGACAATCAATTATCAGGTATACAAGACAAATATTCATAAAAAACAAAGTTTTAAAGCACCCTCGTCTGGAGATTATTGTCGTCTCATAAGTGTGAGCATGTTCTGATTGTGTCATAGTCCTCATAGTTCAAACATTTAAAGCTCAGTAAATCCACTTGTTGACCAGGTGTGGTGTCATCCTGGCCTTTGTTGGACACGCCCCCCCACCTCCATGTCTGTGCTCACTGGTCAGGCCAACAAACCTAACCAGCCCACCTTTGCGTGTGCCTAATGGTGCATTCATGTGTTGTCGGAAAAATCGGGGAAAAAACTATTTCTGAGTTGTTAAATGCACGTGAACGCCTGCTCAAGTCAGAATAACAACTTGGAAACTCAGGAAAGAATAGGTGCCCGACTTGCCGGCTTGACGTCAGAATCGTCATCACATGGGGAGCAAAATATGTTTTTTTAATGTTAACATACTTTTTCATTAATTCAGGTTTTGCACATCAACTCTTTGGTCAAATCTAACTTTTAACAGAGACATTACACAGATTTTCATCTTAGCATCTACACTGTTTTTTTGACTTTCCGAGCTGAAATCACTTCAACAAACTGAAGTCGGAAGAACGACTTCCCAACTCGGAAACTTGGACCACCCGAGCAGCTCATGAATGCAGCATCATTGGCTGATATATATGTGGATGTATTTGATTGGTTGTCTTTATACAGTATTTTAGATTTTTTTTTAACCTTTTTCTCCATTTCTTTCCTCCCCTGATGAAGGCCACAAGCTGTTACACATCAGTCTAATTTGTTAATAGAGTTGCTCTTCATACTACAGGTGTAGCTGGAGCATTTTGACCTCTTTGTACATTCACAACCAGCAACGCTCAGCGCGCTCCCTGAGATCACAGCCACAGATCGGCCTCATGTTGATTTTAACAGGAATACTTTGAGTTTGTGAGGCAGCACTTGCATAGTCTAAAGTTTCTCCTGTTCACTTTAATTAGTGGTCATAAAGACTCTTAAACAAAGGCTTTCAGTAAAAGTGGCACTTTGTGGTTTTTGTATTTGTCAAAGTGAACACCACATATCCCTTAAAGCACTTTATTTCCTGTCAGTTTGGACTATTTCTACTCCACCAGCGTTTTTTTTCTGTGAGCATTTAGTTTGAAGAGGAGGATGTTAAAGCCCTTGGAAACTGTCGGTAACCATTTTAAACTAGTGAATGACCGAGTGAATGGTGCCTCAAAGGCCCCTGAAAAACACATTTGATCATTTCTGATTCGTGCTTCACTTTGAGTGATGGGATTTCTGGTGAACGCCATCAGTTCTAGTTAGATATTTCTACATTTCTTTGTTTTCTGTGCTTTCAGAGCAGTGACAAATTTTAAAAGTATTTAGAAACATTAGTATCAAACATGAGTCGTTTTAATTTAATTTCACCAGACATTAACTGACTTGTTTAAATTGTGCCAAATATTTTCAAACATTTCTCATAAAAACTCACATCTTCTAAACTCTCCCTCTTTTTACCCATGATGCCCTTTCCTTAAGCCTCGTCGACCCACCTTGCTCCAGCAGGGCGTCAACACTGGATCATTCCTCCTCCGCACGCCTCACACTGTAGCGCTGCAGTCCGGTAAGCCTTCCACACCACAGGGTCCTGCAGACATACCGTACCTCCGCCACGCTTCTCCTCCGCCTGGTTGCGGTTTATGTCTCCCACGCACACCCAGCCTCCTCCAGGACCGGACCCCGCCGCGTTGGGGCTCACAGCCCACTTGGAGTGATCCTGGCTGGCCTTGAAGGTGAACGACTGGCCCGGGTTGATGAGCTTGATGTCCAGGACCTTCCAGCCCTGCGAGCAGTCAGAGGGGAGGATGCCGGTGGAGTGAATCCAGAACTGCACCAGGAGGTCTGACTGGAGGGAGGGGGCCACCCAGGAGTGATACAGGTCTGATAAAAGATGAGAACATGTTTCTTTAATTACCATTTGTCCTGAAACTTCCTGCATTTCTCTAAAGAGTGTTAGGACCAAGCTTTAAAAAAAAAAAACAATGAGAGGAAGAAGATTTTTTCCAGATTTGATGAGCTCAGCAGAAACGCTGAGAACAAAGTAACACTTTCAGAATTGGTGCCAAGTATCAAAAAAATGTAATTAAAGGAAGATTTTTCTTTTTGATCTGGCACCACTACAAAACAAATGACCTTATTCAATACTATAATAAAGTGTACGACCTACACCTGCTTTTTTTAAAGACACTTTTTTTTTTTTAAATTGGCGTCATATAAATTGAAATTAATTGATTGATTGATTTTCAGTATTTTGACTTTAACTTTTCAACTGTGTGTATACAGGATAAGTGTTGAATTATGGCTGGTATGCCCGACTTTAACAGTCTTCTGTCTTACATTAAATAAAATTAACTTTTAATGTGGGGTGGTGTCTGTGGTATATGTTCATGTTTTTCAGTCTTGTCCGAATGTTACACCTTTCTGTTAAGGAGCTGGGCAGTTAATCGCAGACACTCTGGATATAACATTGAATTTCTCTTTGACCTTCATGCAGCTTGGAAACAAAACCCTGAAGGTCTCAGTAAAAGAGACAAATATCTTTTCAAGATTTCCATGGTCACAAGTTTAAAAAAATCATTCACAAAATGCTAGTCTCTTTCTAAACATCATTAACTATCTGATGTATGGAGATGGGAGAGGGAGATACAGGGTAAAATGGGAATGCTACATAGACTCTTAAATATGTATTTCTGTATGTCTGAATGTCTGTGTGTGCATTCAACTGCATTGTGAACTGTGCCTGTATTTTGCAAAGATTATACTGTAACGTCCAAGCCCTCATGTGTTCTATGCTCATATCAAAATCAAAGTATAAAAAACTAAATCAAAAGAAGGTTTTGACACTGTAACAGTTACATAAGCCTATCTATACCTACAAACTCAAGGTGAAGCGGGGACTAGATGAAGGGTGGCTGGAGTCGACTTTAAACGACTCTCATCTCTGAAAGTTAGTCGTACCGTTGTCAAAAGAAGCCCCTTTGGCAAAGTTGATGAAGTCGGTGCCGTCCTTTGAGGTGAGAGTCACGCTGCGATTGGCCACGGGTTTGACGTGCGGAGCGACGTGACCCGGCAGATGTTTCTTCTCACAGACGGCAGCCAGAGCGGGCACCAGGGACGCCAAGGACTCGGGGACATCACAGTCGTACACATTAGGCTGATTGATCTGAAGCTGCTCTCCTGTGGTGCGAAACAAATTGGATTCAAGACAAACGCTGCTAAGGGCTCTGCAGAATTACCGTTTTCATTAAGTGCAGTAAATGAAAAGCATCGTCTGTGTGACATTGGTGCAGAGGCAGGGCAACAACCGAGCACCCAGTTCTGGACATACAGACATAGAAACTTACTGCAAGGAGAAAAGTCCATTAATCTATCTTTTTGGATTTATTGTTTTAAGCTTATAAAGATAACAGAAGCACATCCCTTAGTGGGTGCTGGATCCAAAACGAACGGGCAATTAGATCCGCACACCAGGGAGCTCCCGTTAAAAGGATTTAATGTGGTACACCTATTCTGCCACCCCATTGGACGGATTAAAAGATCTATGGCAGGGCTACTCAACTCTATTGTCCAGGGGGCCAAATGTTCAGAAAGCTACGGAACCGAGGGCCAGACAAGCGAGCCCACCACGGCAGTTCAGTGCGAGAAAGCTGATTTTTTTTCTCTCCATCAACAACACAAGCTTGTGATAGGCTGAGAGCACAGGACCAAAGATGTTCTATTGAACGGGAGCGCTGTGCTGTTTGAACACTTTACTGTGGCAACAATGACAGTCGTTCACAAGTCCCCCCCCGTTTATAATTGATTTATTTTTTAATTGTAAATAGAACTGATCCGCGGGCACGAGTTGGCCCCTGGGCCACCACTTGAATAGGCCTGATCCATGGTTACGGGGGCGGTAGTCTAATGGTTAGTGTGCACGCCCCATGTACGAAGGCTATAGTTCTCCAAGCCCTGGTTTGAATCCGACCTGTGGCTCCTTTCCCCACCATCTCTCTCTCTCTCTCCCTGAATTCCAGCTCTATCCACTGTCCTATCTTTCCAATAAAGGGATAAAAAAAAGCCTAAAATGAAATCTTAAAAAAAAAAAAAAAAAAAGATCTTTGGTTACCCTTAAACTGATAGTTATGAACAAATTCCAGAAAAAAACATTCTAGCCCTCACAGTGTGGATCGAGCGTTTTAATGTATGTCACATCTCAGTTCATTGATGTGCAAATCGATGCTGCGAGGAGCTCTGAGATGAGATGTGACGAGGCTGTTATCACCTTCTGTGCTTTGACAAAAACTGTTATTCTGCGCGCCTTCGTGTCACCCCGGACACTGTCGCACTCGCAGCGTCCCAGCTGGAGAGACACCAATCTGATGGAGCACACGCATGCCGCAGTGTGAGTGCCGATATCTCTATGGTAACATACCTCTCTACCTAATTACATTACCCCCGAGCAACTGTGCCAACTGCTGGGTCTGCCAGAGAACTACACAGGCGGCGCGGCGTCATGGCGATGACACCTGTTTATGCTGATTATTTTGGAGTGCGATTGTTGTTGTTCTGTCAACACCTGACTGGATTATTAAGTACTGAGTGACAACAGGACGGTAACGACCGAGGACATCTCTTTTAAGATGAGAGGGAGAAACCATTTGTAACCTAAACTTATTACACAGCTTAAGAAAAAGTCAAATATTCTTAACAATTCTAACAACAATGATAGTTATCGGTATCATTTTTTAACTTAAAGGCAGGGTTGGTAATTTTCTCCAGATACACTTTTTTTTTAAAGATTTATTTTTGGTCTTTTTGTTCCTTTAATGGAGAGATAGGACAGTGGACAGAGTCGGAAACCAGGGAGAGAGAGTGGGGAACGACATGCGGGAAGGAGGCCACAGGCAGGATGCGAGCCTGGGCCGCCCGCTTGAGACGACAGCCTCAATACATGGGGCGCGCGCCCTAACCATTGCGCCACCAGCGCCCCAGATACACTTTTTAAGATTTTGTTTGAAGTTGTCTTTAGGTCCTGACAGAAATGAATAACTCATGTTCTCTGAAAAAGGAACAAAGAAAATCCGTCATCTGTAGCAGTTTGTAAGCCTGAAAAAACTTCAACCAATGTCTGACACGAGGTACCAATCTGATGAACCAATCAGACGCCTCCCTGTCTCCCTGCTCGCTCTCTACCTCCTTGCGTGCACTAGCCCACACTCAAAGCGCGTCACTGATGACGGAGTTTATGCTGTGAGTTTACTTACCGCTGAATGAGACATGAGACGGCGTAGTTTCTACACAATGTAAGAGATGAGCTGAGGTCCGCTTCTGGAGCAACGACGGTGCTCGTGCATGTAAGTGAGGGGGCGTGGCTTTTGAGGGAGCACAGAGGGGAGGGGGTGGGTGCAGACCAGACGGAGCACTGAGGGAATGCTACTTTCAAAATCATGCTAGTTTTCAAAAATGACCAGCCCTGCCTTTAGTTGAAGGTGTTTTACATGTCATGTCAAAAAAAGACTTACCGGTATATTTAGGGTTAAGAAGCAGCAGCAGAACTTAAGAGGAGAGTCGTGCAGTAAATTAAAGACTGTTTCACTAAGCAGCTCTTAAGGGAATTGTAATGCACCAATCAATAATGAATAACCGCTTAAATATATTACACATCATTATAGACTTCAGAACTTTCATTGTATCCGCAGGGGATTACTTGAGTGGCTGATATAATAACACATAATTCCAAATTCTGTGTAAAAACATGAATAAAGTGTTTCTTCTTTTTAATAATGCCTGTGCTAAATGTCAGGACTGCAGTCTCACCGATGGTCTGGAAGCGGTCGAGCGGGTAAGTCACGCAGATGAAGTTCTGTCCATTGATCAGGCCGCTGTTGGGGTAATAAAACTGTCCTTCCTGTTGGACCGGGGGGAAGTGAGGGGTGCTGTGGACCAACCAGAAGCCTTGATTTTTATCCAGCAGGACGACGCCTGAGGAAGAGAGAGACATTAAATCTGTCAGGATTAAATTAAGGGTTTCACCTGCAGAGGGTTAGACTTCACATGGGCGCTAAGCGGGCGGCCCAGGTTCAAATCCGACCTGTGGCTCCTTTCCCGCATGTCATTCCCCTCACTCTCTTTCTCCCTGATTTCTGACTATCCACTGTCCTATCGCTCTAATAAAGGCACAAAAAGCCAAAAAATAAATCTTTAAATGCTCACTTAGTTTTTAAGACATTTTTTCAACTAGCCTAACAATTTCAGATATCACTACAACTTCAGCAGCTCTGGAGCAACAGTATATTTCATTTAGAGACACGTTACTGGCCACTGTTTAGTCCAACATCGACTTGATTTTACCTCTCATTTGCAACAGTTTCTATCATTTTTTTGGGGGGGAGCTGAGCAGGTAGTGCACAGGTGACACCTTCTTCAAGAGAGGAACCAAAGAAAATACTGAGCACACGAATCACTTCGGCAAATTGAATAAAGATGCGAAAGACTAAAGTTTCAACACACTGCGTCCTTCCTCAGAGTCAAGTATTTTCTTTGGTTCCTGTCTTGAAGAAGGTATCCACTGAATTACATTTTTTGCACGTCTTGAGTCCTTCTCTCAGAGTTTCCTTCCACAGTGCATCGTCCTGCCATGACTGAAAACAACACTAGCGGTGAGATGGAACCAAAAAAAATGCTGTGTAATCGTGTGCGACTGAGGACAGCTGCACAGTCAGGTAATCAAAGTGTTGTTAAATAGATTGTTAATGTATTCAATTAAGCTGTTATCAACGTGCATTATCATTTCAAGCAGGCATATAAAATCACCTGATTAAAGGACAAACGTGCACCCATTGATTTAACTAACACATGACAGATGAATGACGCAGTTGTCCATGTTTTAAGTATTATGTCGATTCTCCCCGGCCTTTCTGTGCAGCCTTAGTATTCGAGTGAGATCGCCTTGGTGTTCACCTTTGGTGTGCCCCCCTCTGCTGCCGCTGTTGTCAAACCATCTGCCACCGAAGTCCTGGGGAGGCCTCTGGTCATTGTAGAGGATGTACGCTAACTCTGTGTTCTGTTAAGAGGGACAAAACACACATTTAAGGCCAAACAAAACACTAGACGAACAAGAAATCACACAGTTTGGCTTTAAAAGGAATAGAGTATCTTAAGATCGATAAGCTGAGGTTTACAAATGGTGAATGGACTTCAGCTTGTGCAGCGCTGTTTTTTTTTAGTTATGCACGAAACCGCCACTGAAAAAACTGTGACCTCTCCAACAGCTGTTCAGACAAACACACAGACTGTGTATTTAATCAGTAACTTTCAGTTCTCATTCTCAGTTTCTTTTTTATTTTAAATTCGTCAGAAGAACTGCTGTGAAAAAGCAGAAACTGGACCCAAAAATATCTGCTGATGTCTGAAGGAAAATCTAAGTATGCAAAGCACGACAACACGTATTTCCTGAACAAACATCGGCGTGTTACACTTTGTATGTCTTGTGTCTTATGCATGCCTCGTCTCAAAGCGTACTCTGCATACTGTGTATCTCAGAGCTCTGAGGTTCATCACTAATTTTACATCCCATCACTGTTTGTTGTATGCACGTGTTGGATGAACTTCTTTGACCCTACACTGGAGTATTCTTATCTACAAATCTTTCTTTGGTCTTCTTCCTTCATACACCTCTGATCTACATCAGCCAGAAAAGCACAGCGAGACCTTTTCTGTAAGTCTGATCCAAAAGTCAGAACTGAACCGGGGGGGGGAAAGGCGTTTAAGTTTGCTGCTCCCTTTACTCGGAACGGATCACAAAAAGAGCTGAGACTTAACGAGCTGCTCTGATTGGATGCTTTTAAGGGGCTGTTGAATGACTCAGAGTCTGTAGATGTTCACCCTGATGTGTTTGAAGATGACCTTGACAAAACATTTGCTGTTTTGACTTGTTATTTGTGTCTTTTAAAGGAAGAATGTGCGACTTTTTTGATCCAGTAGATGTCGCCCTTGAGCACCAGCATGAAGCCAAAACAAACTGCTGTTTGGCCACACCCCCTCCACACTGAAGCCTCCGCTCTCCTACAGCGACACACCTCCAACCCCCCTCCGCCCTTGGGTTTTGACAAATTGGTCAAACTGGACCGCATCATAATTAACGAAGCGCAAGCGGTGGACAAAATCGTCCTTGTCTCGAGCTGCATTTGTTGTGTTAGCAGGCTAATGTTAGCACACATTCTTCCGTTAATGTCTAATGGTGATTTTTTTTTTTGTATTAGTTTGTGTGGCTGCTCGTTGTTTTTGTGGATCTCTGTAAATTGTGCTGCTGCCTGTCTTGACCAGGACACAAAAGAGACTTTTATCTCACCGAGTTTCTTTCCTGGTTAAATAAAGAAATCTGCTAAGATTTACAACAACGGCGTCAAACACTTCTGATGTAATAATACATCAAGGAATAACAATAAAGTGAGTTCAGGGGCGCCCATAGCGTGGTGGTTGGTGCGTGTGCCCGATGTATGGAGGCTGTGGTCCTCGGGGCGGGCGGCCCGGGTTCGGGTCCGACCTGGGGCTCCTTTCCTACATGTCGTTCCCTAATCTCTCTCTTCCTGATTTCTGACTCGGTCCACTGTCTGATCTCTACAATGGAGGCATAAAGAGCTCCAAAAGTAGTTCAAGGACATTAAATAACTTTGTCAAATAAAAGGTCACTGTCAAGTTTAGAATGACAGAGTTTTAGAAGCAGGTCAGGTGTGAATCTGTCATTTACATGTATATCATTTGCGTTTAAGAAAGACATCCAAAAAACAGTGAAATCCTGGCTGCCACAAAAAGGAACATAGTCTTTGTTATTCCACATTATATGTTTAAAATGTGAATCATAAGGGAAGTGAAAGTGCGTTGTAAGTTAACCTCTGAATCACATGTGGACGGGCAATCACTTAAGACTCAGTATTTGTTCAATTTCTGTGATCGAAAAAAACCAGATGCATGATGGGAGCAGACCTTTCCTCGCGAGTACAGCTGTCCGACCGTCCTGCCCAGAGCTCCTGTGGTGTCGTTCACTGTTCCCTTCCCATTAGTCCAGCCCTCGCTCCCTTTCTCCAGCAGTAAATACAGACCGCCCTGCTGGGGAGACTTTCTGCCGTGTTCTTTGGGCAGCTTGTATAAATAAAACCTAAAACAGAGAACGAGAAATGTGTAGTTTAGTGTGACACCCAATGCTATTAATGCATAAAAGCTCCAGGGTAATAAGCAATGTGGTACCAATCAACTGCATCTCCTCGGTCATTGTAGCAGCTGATTGGTGAGGTGTCGCCCTCTAGTGGCACAAAGGTGATCAACAGGGACAGGAACAGAATCATCTAGGAACAAGAGGCAGACTTGTTGAATTAATCATTTCATAAAATATATATGTACTTTAACAGTCACAAAGGAAATGGGATTCTTTATTCATTTATGATCCTCAGCTCAAGAATTAGGGCAGTATGGAGCGGTGAATCAACTAAAGTAATAATTGTTAGTGCTGTCAATACCTAAGCACACGTGGGGTGCAAGTATTGATCGCAGATGGTGAGCCAATCCTTTTTGAGCATACAGCGTGAAGAAGATACACTTCATTAATCCTGTGAGGGGAAATTCAATTTGACACTGTTGTTGAACATGCTACACACATAAGATGAAATGCATGTGCACAAACAGGATGCTATGGACATGCACTAGTGGAGAGATGTCAGGGGGGGGCTGCCCACAGCGGGCGCTCCTGAGCTGGTTGGGGGGTTCGGTGCCTTGCTTAAGGGAAACTTGATTTGAACTGGCGACCCTGCAGTTAAATGGTAAATGGACTTGAGCTTATATAGTGCTTTTCTAGACTTCCGACTACTCAAAGCACTTTTGCACTGCAGGTCACACCCACCCACTCACACACTGATGGTAGAGATCGCTTAGTTGTATCATCCATCAGAAGTAACTAATCCCATTCATACACCACCTACGAAGCAGTGGGAGCAACTCAGGGTTAAGTGTCTTGCCCAAGGACACATTGGACATGTTGCCCAGCTGGGGATTGAACCCTCGACCTTCTGGTTGAGAGGAGACGACTCTACCAACTGAGCCACAGCCGCCCCCAACTTAGCAACCCATGTCGCCACAGACTGAGCTACTGCCGTATTACATGTTAAAGGTAGGTGTGTTTAAGCAGAACCAAGACCTTTCATTTTTGTGGAATAATATTTTGATTAAAAGGTCAACTCTACATTCTCAAACATAGATGTTTTAGAAGTTATTTCAAATGTTGTAGCATTTGAAAATTAATTGCAAATCTTTGTTATCAGTCTTTGAAAAAGTTGGGGAAAAGAAGTGCATTGAAACTGAAGTTTGACTTTGATTAAAGCCACCTCCAAAGTGTATTTTATTTTGGTATATTTCAGGTGATTATTGTGTTTCTGTTTTGTTGTTTTCTGGTCGTTTTATTGTGTATTGTATCATCTTAATATGCTGCTTGGACTCATTTGATAAATGTACAACAGTTTAATGAACTGTTTGTTAATTGATTAATAAAGACTGAAAATACAAACACAAAGCACTTGAAGGTTTTTTGTGCTTCCCCTTTTCAACACTTATCTCAGGATCAGCGTTTTGTCAAAATACTGAATATTCAGGTTAAAAGACACAAAAGTTACAAAAAGTCTACAAAAGTTTAACAAAGACAAAGCAAACACCAAGCAAAGCGACTCCCTTTTACAAATATAAGAAACTAAAACCAAAAATGAAAAAGCAGACCTTAGAAACTAGAGAAAACAAATCTCAGACTGAGATACAATAAACTTCATTCTCTAATAAAACATGATAAACGCCATTAAACTTCTTGTACCTACCTCTGTCTTAATGCCTTCCTCCTCACTTATGTCCTCATGTATTTAATGATCGTATTCACAGCATAAAATTGGCTGTAGCTCCCAATCCTGAAAAGTTTCAATTTGGCGTACTTCCTTATTTACGTCTGGGACAAGACTTCAAGGATGAGACAGTGACTTCATTCAAAATGTCGACTACCGATAACACCGAAGGTTTCTTACGTAAAATGTAACCAAATATTATATCATTAAGCAAAATCCAAATAGTCTTCACAACAAGATTATTAAAAACGAATAAAATGTAAAAGTGAAGTTAAAGTCGGTTTTGTCCCTCAGGAACTTCCTGGTTCTCGTCTTATCCTTCTCTAAAAGTCCTAGGTTATAGTCTCGTGGTCTGTGACGTTTCCCAGTGGGCGGGGTTTCTTTGACAGGGCGTTCCTCCTTAACCCTCTGTGGCATGAATCTAAATTTGTTTTGGGAAAACATAATTTCACCCAACTTCTTGGTAGTTTGGGGGTCCCTATGATTCATATATCAACAATACACACATGCAAACCAAAAGTTGGTTGGTTACCAAAAGGCAGCAATGTGCAGTGTGTAGGATACATAGTAGGCCTATGTTATAAGCCAGTGGTTCTTAACTGGTGGGTCAGGACCCAAAAGTGGGTCCCAAGGTCGTTTTTAACGGATCGCAGAAGTGTGCAAAAACAAAAAACTTCTGAGGTCCAAACTGCACTATTTTTCATAAAACACAAAAGTGGAACTTGAATGTGGTTAGCTGGCTTTTTGTTGTTTCACACTGTTTGATTCTTTCACAATTGTGGTCACAATGTGGTTTTATTTTAGTCCTTGCCTTTATTCTGCTCCTCCTCTGTTCCTCTTTTCATTCAAATGTTTATCCGTCCTTAAATCACCTGATTAATTGGAACAGATGTCGACCAGCGTATAGTTCATGATGTGACAGAATAATGTCTGTGTCATCAAGAACTGGAATATAACATGATCTTTAATTTCCATGTGATGCTTTCATTTAGGCTTTATGCTTTAGGTGAGTTTAATGAACCCATTTATGAGGTTGCATAAATGAACTTCTTCTACTTGACCTGAACATCCTTTTCTCCTTTAAAACATGGATCTCAGGGAGTAATGTTTGTCACAGCGTTGCGTTTCAAAAACATCACATAGTGAAGCTCTGTTTGAGGAAACGATGCCGTGTCCTCGAGTCACCTCTAACCTAACTTAAGTAGACCAACCAGGACTTCCTCAGAAAGCTTTCCTCTGAACTGAGGGGACTGAACCCACAGCAGAGCTCCAGCAACACTTTAGTAACAAATTAGAGCAGGTCTAAAAAAGCTTAAAAAAAAAGTCACTTTTCTTTGAATAAAACATCCCTCCATCAATTCTCAATCAGATATCAGAGTCATTTTATGGAATTAATCTGTTAACTTGATTAATTCCTCTATGTCAGTGATTATGTATAAAAATACTTCTCATAAGAAACTGACACTCATTCATTGTTTGTTTTTTGTCCGCTTGTTTGATCTACATGTTTGCACTTTCTATGTGAAGTCTGATATCTTGTTAGGTTTGTTTGTTTTGTAGCTTTTACATGTCGCCATGTCTTACAGGTTGTTTCTACCACTCCCACACGCGAGCGTTTCTATTGTCTCCATGTGCTTCATCTTTATATTCCTGTGAAATGAATAAATACAAAAATATATTACAAGAATAGATAGAGAGCACCAAAACGCAGAACTACATTTGGTCAGTCATCCTTCTCAGCAAGAGGAACACATTACCATCAGAAAATAAATAACTGATAGATTTCAATGTTTTTAAGTAACAAGGCTGAAACTCTTATATAATCTCTGTATTTGTACAATATCACTACTTCCTGTATTCCTTTAAGTCCAATGCTTTTCTGTCTCTCTTTGTAGGTAGCTTAGGTCCTTGACTTCTCTTTTTCTTTCTCTGCTGTTGTGCCCTGAAAAAGAATAACATGAATAAATGTGCTCAGACACGATGCTGCCTGTCTGGCAGTGTCATGAAGAATTAAATTGCTGTTTCAATATTATATACATAGTTACAATGGTTACTTTCTGTTCACATTTCTGTGTATTTCAGTTACAACACTGCTGGGGTGGGGTGGGGTCTGGGTGTGTGGGTGGGAGGAAGGTACTGTCATATCACAGTGCATGCCTCCAGTCCAATTCTTCTGCAAAAGGCTACAGGCAGGGTCAGCTGGAGTTGCAACTTAGCCAAGGCTAGAAACCTCAGACCTGTATGCATGGCATCTTCTTTGTATTACATATGAAGCAATGCTCAATGTTTGTGTCCCTGTTGAAAAGAGGAAGAAAAATAAAAAAGAACATAATGAAGACATAATGACAACAATTCAAGTGTCTGTAGGTGTGAATGTGAGTGTGGCTGGTTGTCTGTCTCTGTATGTCAGCCCTGTGATTGACTGGTGAACAGTCCAGGGTGCACCCCCGCCTCTCGCCCAATGGCAGCTAGGATCGGCTACAGCCCCCTGCGACCCCGAATGGGAAAAAAAGCTAGATAGATAATGAATGGATGGATAATGAAGAAGTGGCTGGATCATGTCTTTTAATGAGTCACCATGCTAATAGCAGAAAATACTGCAGGGTAGTGTCTCAGTTGTTGCTATGTTTATTTTTCCTCTATAAATACTACCAACACTACACACCTAACATGTACATTTACAGTTTTTTTTTTTACTGTATTTGAGGATGATGTGACCTTGAATAAAAATGACTCCATATTGTAAATCACATTTAAGGAACTGTGTGATAACAACTGCTTTCATTCATTTCAGTGTTTGAAAACTTAACACCACCATGACTGCTTAGTTTGTTCTCCACATGAGACACCAATACGTCCTCTCTTTGTACATGAACGATTACATTTTTATGCTTAGATAGGTGTTGTCTCTCTCCCTGGTGCCCCCCAAAAGGTTGTGTTAATGTGAATCGGTAAGGGAACGATGAATGATGAAAACAGAATAGGTTTTTCACATCCTTGTTAGTGCAGCTGCTAAAATAGCTTACAGTTGTCGACATCTCTGTGTTTGATATGTTAGAAATACAATAAAAGAACAAACACTTTAAATACATTCAAATTAAAGTGTGTGATTAGTTGTAAACAGGCTCCTGCCACTTTGTTACATATGTTCTGGACATGTCCAAAACGTTTTGGTTTCTGGTGCTCTGTTTTTGAGACCTTTTCAAGAATATGTGGGACAACGGTCGACCCCTCTCCACTGATCTCTCTGTTTGGTGTTGCCCCGATGAACACTCCTGTTAATGGGCACCAAACCAATATGATAGCCTTTTGCTCCCTTTTGGCCAGAAGACTAATATTATCTATATGGAAGGACTCTGCACCCCCAACATATGGCCAATGGATAAGGGAGGTCATGTTTCTTGTCCACTTAGAGAAAATCAGATATACTATAAGAGGTTGCACCAGGAAATTCTATATCACTTGGCAACCATTTTTATCTTTTGTTGAAGATATGACAGCTAACCACATAACTATGTAACCTTTTTATTGTTTTATTATTTTTTTCCTTTTTTCTGTTTTGTTTTTTAATGTATTTTATTATTTTCTGTCTGTTATTTATTTGTTTATATGTCAGTTTATTCTTCTTGTCATTGTCTGGCTGCAGGCTTACTGATGATCCAGTGCTCGGGGATTTGGGGATTGGATCAGGTTTCCTTTCTGACTGTCCTATGTTTGTGCTGTTGTTGTCTATGTGATATATTTGAAAAATTAAAATAAAAAGTGTGTGATTACCGTGGTACTTCTGAGAACATTTCAGCCAAATGCGTAAAAGAATAGATGCAAATTGCTCAGAGAGATGTTTATTTACTGGAGGAAAAGTATACAGCCAAGCACTTTAAACTATTGTCTTATTACCATCGCCCTGGTGTGTTTCAATATCTACTGTACAAAAAGAAAAACTCTGGAGATCAGTAGACTGCCTCCTCCACACTTAGAACTGTGCAAACACATAATCACTCATACACTCATCACTTACACACAGTAAAGGTATTTAAAAAAAGCACAATTATTGCTGTTATCTACAAGATAAGATTGAAATACCTTACTTGTAAACTTCACAATCACATCAGGATCCTCTCTTTAGTCGCATTAATAGCACTGTTGCGTAAACATTAGCGATGTCGCTAAACTTGTGACAGCTTTAGCACTGAACGACAAGATCACAAGAGATGATATGACCCTAAAAAAGCATCATCAGCGTAAAAAGTAACGCTGTTTTAACAGTAAATAAGGCTAATAAAGCTACAATACTGGATGGTTTCCACTGTGACCTCCCACAGTTCTTTTGTTTTTCTCCATCTCAGGTTTGCAGCAGGCATGGTAGTTCAGTCCTCTGCTCCTCCATGCGTCCTCCCTGGACCCTCAGGAGGAGGGAGAAGAAGTCATCGTCATCCATGGGACCAGGAGCCCTGCTGCGCTGGTCCTCCAGTCTGCCCTGAGCCTGAAGATGGAAAGCAAATGCAAAAATAAATGCCTGAAATTAAGTTTAAAGAGGACATATTATCCCCCTTTTCTACCTTTTCAAACAGTCCCCCTGTGGTCTAAATGAAACATCTGTGCTCTGCTTTGGTCAAAATATGACATGAATCAAGCACCAGAGGTTTATGACCCTGTATAAACCAGCTCTCTCAGAACGCTCAGTTTTGGTGTGTGTGTCTCTTTAAATGCAATGAGCCCCCCCTGAGTTTTCCCGGTAGACATCACTCCTGTGTAGCGAGAATAAAAATGGCAGACCTGCGCAAAAGTTTTGCTCTAGTCTGGGGGTGGAGTCCATGGGTGGAGATACCAGGGGAAGGGAGGGGATTTTTTCTTTTTACCAGAATCCCACTGTGACATCATAAGCTGAGCAAATTTGAAACAGAGCATTTTTCTCTGTGTTTTAAGACTTATACAGATCACAAACAAAGGACTGGATGGGTTTATTTCACGTTTTGTGGGTCTGCAGAAACTCAGGTTACCCAAATATATGTTCATGTTATTTTCTGTAAAAGTGGATTTTTCATAATATGTCCCCTTTAAAGTCACAACTTCACAATAAATGGCACAATACAAAAGGCTTTGCTAGATGTTTTTTTTGTTGCCACAACCACTTACTTGTGTGGTTAGAATCATATTATAAAGATCCTCATTGGGCACAGGAGCCGCTGCGGGAGCTGGTACAGGAACAGACACGGGCCTTCTCACAAAAGAGAGCTGCTTTATGCTGCCTCTGAAACTTCTGGTCTTTGATTTTGTTGGTGGAGACTTGTCGAGCTGCGCCCTCTGGTCATCCAGCCTGCGAGCCTGACTAGTGGCCACCAGCTCGAAAAACTCCTCCGTCTGCAGTGAAGTCATGGAGGAAAAGATGACTGTGGAGAGAGAACAGAGACGACGGCGGGAGACTTTCAGTGGTCGGACAAAGATGTGAAAACATGTCAGACGAGAACATGTTTCAAAACATTCTTGAGTCACAAAGTTACTGTGTTTAGTTCTGAGTTGTTTCAGCTTGATCAAAATGAGTCAGCATCATGACAATGAAACAAATGCACCAGTTGCATCACTTTACACTTTTAAACACAGTAAAAGCTTTGCTAATCTCTCTCACCTCTGTGTGCTGGTTTGCCGGTGTTGGGCTCAGAGTGGCACCTCCTCCTCAGCCCACCTCCCTCCAGGCTGAAGGAGCAGCGCTGGTCATTGAGCCGCCTCCCCTCCTGGAGGGTGCAGAGCAGCTCGTACAGCGACTCCGGGAAGTCCGGGGTTAACCGGTGAGCCTGAGAAACATGCGTGTAGGTGTCAGAGAAAAGAATGAGGGAGGGAGAGAAAAGGTCTCTTGCCGAGTGGCACAGAATGTTTGTTGGCACAGCAAAAGAATTCACTCGACTCCTACGTACTCCCACATGCTCCGTAGCGAAATGATCATTTTTCCACCATGAGGTTGTTTTTCTAGTAGGGTATCTTGTTAAGTAAAGAGCATACAAAAGAAACACTTGGTTCACTGCATGGCTGAGTTACAGTGATAACATCAGGGCATATGAAAAAAGAGAAATAACAAAAGTCTACCAACCTCTTTTGTGTCTTCTTCAGGTGGTTGCTCAGAGGATTTAAAGCTCTTTATGTCCACTTCAGGGCTGATTTCAGTAACTTTTTCCTCCTCTGTATCACTTGGTTTCTCTTTTTTCTTTTCATTAATCCTCCTCATCTCAAGCGTCTGTCCATCACTCTCATTATCAGCTCTATTTTGTCCATCGTTCATGTTTCCAGCGTCCTCTTTTAAGTCCTCTGCATGGGTTTCTTGTTGTTTTTCCAGGCGCTGCTCTTCTACACACATTTCACTCACTACATCTTTTTCTTTCTTGTCCTCCCCTGCGTGTTCCTCTTCCCTTTTAAGAGCTGAAACTTCAGTGCCGCTCTCTGCAACAACAACTGTCCCTCTGTCAGAAACACCCTGGGTTATGTCCCCTTCTTCTGTGATGTGGAGAGCTCCCAGAAGCCCCTCTTCAGCCATTTCTACTTTGATCTCTGCGCAGTCCATTACTCTTGCTGTCAAATCCTGACAGAAGATACAAAGAAAAACAAGGTTAGGTAAAGGATTTTACGTCAAAGACTTTGAGGAGACATTGTTGGTACTGCTCAGAAAATCCCAACTGGTTTCACCCTTAAAAATAACTTTCTACAGATAAGGTGACTTTGGAGTAGCTGTGTCTTTAAGTGCAAAAGATATCTGTGAAACCAGTTTGGCAGGTTCTAGTTTGCTTCAGATGTTTAAGCGGAAAATCCAAGAGTAAGTCCTATTTTTCTCTCAGTTGTTTGACAACAAAGGTGAGTGATAACACAGATGGAGGAAATGCCCTCTTCTAGAGACTGATTGAGCGTCTTCTTTTCTTTTTTTCCCGGAATCTCACCGTCATCCTTGTTGAGATGTATTATTTCTGCCTCAAAAGTTGCAGCACACAAAATGTAAATTCAACCTTACCTTAAATAAAAGTTGTACTTTCACAGCATCACCCTCTGAAGTCACCACACACCGAGCACAGCATATTTCCCGTCACTTGTCTTCTAAATATTTTGATGTAGAAAAAAAAAAAAGAGAAGGCTGCAATGAAGAGTTTCACATACCGACGTGACAAGCTCTCGCCCGTTCTGTCTGACTGCTACCTTCTCACTCGTCTCCTCTCTTCCTGTTCCTCTTACCGCAGCCCACCCCTATTTACTTAGCCCATATATGACATGTCAATCTATTATGAAACAGGACTGTCAAAGGCAGAAAGAGCATCACATGTTCGCGTTCTATGGTCCCAAGAAACCATTTGAATCATTGGAAATCAATTTAAACGCTGTCAAAGCAGCTGTAATCTTAAACTGCTGCCTTGAGTGCTGCTCATTTGATTATGACTGACTCCACTGCAACATGTTGAAACAGGCTAACAGTTCTTCTGACACTGCTGTGGTTTTGGCACACTTCCTGTTGACACTGCTGCTAAAAGGAGAAGTAGAGTCAGACAAGTGAGTGAAGCTCTGTAAGTGAGATTATAGTTTAAACTGGAGACATGAAAAGGCAGCTACTTAATCTGAGGGGCTCTGACAATGCTGGTAACTAGATTTAGACAACAAGAGACGATAATCTCCATTTTATGTAGATGGACCTTTTTTTTTTTGTTATTTCCTGACATCCACTGTCACACTTCTGCTTTTTGAAAATGCAGGGACACAGACGTTGTGTAACACTTCACCAAGCAGTGTGTTTACCCCTCCTCAAGCACAGAAATGCACAGCCTAGCATATGTTGTGGTGTGTTTACAAGGCGTGCATCTTTTCCTTTCGATTGCTAAGGGACCCTGCTGTGAGTCATGCCTCGCCAAGGCAAAAGGCGTGACATGTCCCTAAAAGTATCTCAGGGGTTAACAGAGAAATGTATTTGAACTCCTCCATCATGTATCTGCCCTGGCCCCTTCGGGAGTAGCAAGAGGAACCCCTCATCATCCATGGCTCCAGGAGCACTGCTCTGGTCCTCCTGCCTGCCCTGGGCCTGTTGCTGGAAGGTAAAGGGTAAAGCCATAAGTGACAAGAAAGTAAACAACATCTTTCTGAAGTTGGAATGACATGGTATCTTTGTTATTTTCTCACACCACAACATACACTTGTGCTATTTGCAGGGAGTACAATTAAAGGGTAAGATTCCCCCAGGCAGTCTCTTACCCCTCTGCAAGTTTCATATGTTGTAGTGTGTTTATGAAGCTTGCACCTTTCAATTGGTAGGGGACCTTGACATGAGTGATGATGCCTGAACAACACAGTCAGAAGGGGTGACACATTCCCAACAGCATAGGGGTCAACAGAAAAGTTATTTTTTTGTTTTTTTCTGGGGTGTAATGATAAAAAAATATTACAATACTGGAATAGTCTTCCCTGGACCCCCAGGAGAAGCAAGAAGAACCACTCACCATCCATAGCACCAGGAGCACTGCTCAATTGTCCTCCAGCTGGCCCTGGACCTGTTGTTGGAAAGTAAAATGCCATACGTTACAAGAAAGTCAATAACATCTTATTTAAGTTGGAACGACATAGTAGCTTTCTTATTTCCTAGTTGGTAGAGTCGTCTCCTCTCAACCGGAAGGTCGAGGGTTTCGATCCCCAGCTGCGCAACATGTCAGATGTGTTCTTGGGCAAGACACTTAACCCTGAATTGCTCCCGCTGCTTCAGTGGTGGTGTATGAAGGGGATTAGTTACTTCTGATGATACTACATAGCGATCACTACCATCAGTGTGTGAATGGGTGGGTGTGACAGGCGGTGTAAAAGCGCTTTGAGTAGTCGGAAGACTAGAAAAGCGCTATATAATAATATATAATATGTGCTTGGGGGTGCACATGAACAATAAACTGGACTGGAAGCAGCACACAGAGGCTGTCTACAAGAAGGGTCAGAGCAGACTCTACTTCTTGAGGAAGCTTAGGTCTTTTAATGTGTGTAGCAAAATGTTATCCATGTTTTATCAGACTGTTGTGGCAAGTGCCATTTTCTTTGCAGCCGTCTGTTGGGGCAGCAGCATCAGGGCTTGTGACTCTAAAAAGCTTAACAAGCTGATTAGGAGGGCTGGCTCTGTGCTGGGGACTCGCTGTGGAGCCCCTGGAGGTGGTGATGGGGAGAAGGATGATACAGAAACTGTTGAACATTATGGACAGTAACATGCATCCCTTACACAATCTTGTGTGTGAACAAAAGAGTGTTTTTAGTGGGACAGATTTAAAAATACTTTTTTACCTACTGCAATTGCACTTTAAAACGACTCCCCTTTAAGTAAGGACAGAAGACAGCCTGAGTTGCATATATCATGTATCATATATCAAACTGTATTGTGGGCTCATGTTTTTTGTATGGGTGGGCTATGTATGTATATATGTGTTGTGTTGTGTGTTTGTATGTATGCTGGCTGCTGGAACACCTAAATTTCCCTGCTGGGATGAATAAAGTTTATGTTATCATATCTTTATTTTATATAAGCTCAAGTCCATTTACCATTCTTCTGCTTTCTGCAGTGAGTAAAGATTCCCTCAGGCAGTCTCGTACCCCTCTGCAAGCAAAGAAAAGTACAGTTTATCATATGTTGCCGTGTGTTTACAAGGCTTGTACCTTTTCCATTCAATCGCTAGGGGACCCTGCTGTGAGTGATGTCTGAGATCAGGTTGTGTTGTGCGCTTGTGAGCACAGTTGGGCAGCAGCAGTCGCCACCGTGCGTCGCTGAAAATGTTGCAGCAGCAGCAGCCTCTGACGGGCAGCGGGCCCGCGAACGGCCGGGGACTCGGCGTGAGTGGTCACCCCGGGATGCACGCACTTAACTCGGTTCATCAACCTTCCCAGCACCGGTCCGACGGAGGGGACTCGGGCCTGGAGGGCACGGAAAACGGACATGAAACCCGCAGAGATATTGGCGACATACTGCAGCAAATAATGACCATCACCGACCAAAGTTTGGACGAGGCACAGGCCAAGTTAGTGACTGATTTAATTCATTTATAAAGTTATTAAACATATGTCTTTGTTTTGCTGCTTTAGTCAAAACCAGGAGCAAAGTTTCCTGAACTTTAACCTATTGTTTACTTAATTACCCAGAAGCTACATTTATACCTAACGGCAATAAAGTTGCTTTTTAATAACATGTTTGATTATATGCCGATACCAAATGATTATTGTTTCTTTGCTGTCATATCTTTGTTAAGTGTTTCCTAAAGCTCAAACGTAACGTTAGCTCAGTTAGTATGCTAGGCTATGCTAACTGAGCTAACTAGCCAAAGCTACTACAGGTAACTTAACAGGTATCGCACATTTTAACGTTTAAATTGTGTTTTCCAACAAACGTAAAGAAGTAATGACACGAGAAATACTTCATAACACGACCCAACTTGTTTTCAAGCAAATACAGTGTTTTTTTGTTTTTTAACAAGTTAATAAATCACTTCCGCACCTCTTAGCTTGTCAGAAGCTAACGTGTGCTACATTAGCCACGTTGAATTTAGTTTGAAAATAATTTGTGTGTTTTTTTGTTTTGGTCAATTCAGCACATTATGTTAGACATAACCTCCTGCTGCAAAGTTATTCTGGTCTTCTGTCAGGTGGTTTTTGCAGTGGAAACAGTTTGTTGTGTTCATAATAAACATTTAAAGAGAGAATTATCAACAAAGTGAATGATTTTGACTCATTTTAGATTATTCCTGTTTTCCTTTGAAATTCAGAGAAGGAAAACATTTCACTGCAAACATTCAAACTATAGACTATAGAAATAGAAAAACTGGTTCAAATGTATATTAAGGTATTTAATATTATGTTACATTTGAATTAAAAAGGTGTTTTCTGTTCTGAACTCCTTATTTCTTGAAAAATGTCACATCTACGAATCAATATGGATTGTTTAGAATATAATAGAATTACTTTATTGATCCCAAACTGGGAAATTGTGGCGTTACAGCAGCAGGTTATCCAACACACAATATGAGTAAAAAAAAACCCACAATTTTAGCAAATCTAAACACAATATAATATTAAATACAAAGTAAACAAGTACTAAAAGATATCAAAAATAAGAATGTGAATATATACAACCAGGATTTAACTAAGCATTACTAGTCTTAAATAGGAAGATTAAATATGGAAGATTAAATGTAAATGTGCAAAAACAGAGTCATAAATGGTTGTAAATTAAATATGAAAGATTAAATGTAAATGTGCAAAAACAGAGTTGTAAGTGGACAGTATTGACATAGGTTAAAGTGCATGAGTGTAGACATGTTATAAGCAGAAACTATACAATATAACGGCGAGTAGACAGCCAAATGAAGTGAACATGAGTGCAGGGATAATTTGTAAATTTAACATGTGCAGAACAGATTACAGTATGGAGAGACAGATATTATCATGATGTCAGTTCTCTGCTCGCAAGAGGTGAGCTGTTGTACAGCGTTATGGCCTTTGGTAAGAAAGATTTCTTGTATCTGTCCTTGTGACAGCGGAGTTGTATCAGTTGGAGATGGTAGAAACCCTGCGGTCATCATTTTATTGTAAAACTCGAACAATACTGCACCTCAATTGAATATATGAAGATCAAAAAAAGCTATGAGACTTATCTTATTTTGAAGGAAATTAAATTAGCTTGAGCTTTTGAGGAACTAAATTAAGTTTAACCCCCCTGGCTCGTCCAAAGCTCAGACTAAATATTTGTACATTTTATATGAAAGTGGTTCTAACTGATGTATGATTGTTTGTTCTGCCTCGTTCCTGTAAAAATAAAATTGAAGGAGGAAAATATTGTTAGTTTTATCTCACGTTATTTTCTTTGCTTACAGGAAACATACACTCAACTGTCACCGAATGAAGCCAGCTTTATTCAGCGTCCTCTGCGAAATCAAAGAAAAAACTGGTAACATCATTTTCTATTATTATTCATTTTAAGTGTTTTTATGTTGTGAGTGCTTGAAATCTTGTGTTTTATCTCCAGCTGGTATTTGCTGAGTGTTGATGTGCTGTGGGCTCTGGTGTGTTTGCAGCTTTATTAGCCAGTGTTGACGTTTTGTCATCAGAAGCCAATAAAACTGAAACCACTTTCAGTCAATGGTTTACAAACAAAGCTCTACTGAATAAGTAATTTAACTGTGGTTAGTTCAACATCTAAAGCTAACACACATAAAGATTAATGTAGTGAAACAGCTATTAGGTTAAATAGTGTTGGTATAATAATAGAATCAAACAGCTGGACAAACAGAATCACAATGCCTACAGGGGAAATACAATACATGTTGGTTTGGTAGCTGCACAGTACACATATGAAGGAGGTAATGAGAGAGTGCTGAGTAATGACCCTTGGTTTTTTTTTCTTTTATGCTATGAAAGGTGGATAAATGTTATTATATTTGTTGTCAGCTGCACAGTACAAATATGATACAGGTGCATACATTTAAAAAAAAAAAGATTCATGCAAAGAAACCTGAAAGTTGTTGTTACATTTGTTTTCAGTTTTACCGTTCAATGATTCCAGGGGAAAAAAGAGAAATAACTTAATTTATAACGTAGATTTGATACAGTGGGGTGAAGATGAAAGAAACAATATATAGTATAATTAGTAATTAAGAGAGGCCAATTAGTACCTGTATAAATACGAGAAACTATTTTCCAACAAGGGTAATGAATAAATATTTAGCAAAGACATTACAAACTGTAAATGATAGTGATGACGCATGAAGTCACAATGGCTTGTCCGTCTTCTAAACACAACATTCATGTTTCTATTCGCTGACCTGCCATTGTTATAGGACAAAGCTGAACACTCATCTTTTGCTTAGAACTAGATTAGATTAGATTGACTTGGCAAGGACATCACAGATACATTGGATGAACAGAATGCAAGTGTTTTAGCAACACCTGTCCACAGGAGGCTTTTGAAAGAAAACCTGTAAAGATAGGAAGAAAAACAATAAGACCGGGAGATACAATAGAGAGAAAATGACAAAAATAATAACATGTAAAGTGATAAAGAGCAGCAATATTTACACATCAAATAGTCAAATATACACATAAACTGTAGAGCAAAGGCAGCATGATTAGACAATAAAACCAGTCAGAAGCTGTTCATGTGAGTGCTGTTATTTTGATTTTAGCCATTGTTTAAGTCCTCTGTTAAAAGCATTACTTTTGCTCTCTAGTTTTATGCTTGTGGGCAGAGAGTTCCAAAGTTTTGCCCCCTTTGCTTAAAACGACATAAACGTGTATGAATGCTCTAGTTGAACTCAATTGGAGATGTTGGGAGTCAAAGCAGGATGTGGGTGTTAACACACTCAGATTCTTGGGTTGATATTTGACCAACAAAACCAACAGACACTGACATTTGTCTTATTGACAGGCCTGTCAATGAGGAACGCCCAGGAGGACGAGCCTCAGGATCCTCAGCTGGTGCGATTGGACAACATGCTGCTGGCGGAGGGTGTGGCGGGCCCTGAGAAAGGCGGCGGGGCTGCCGCTGCCGTGTCTGCTGCCACCAGCACGGGAGGGATGTCACCTGACAGCTCGCTCGAGCACTCCGACTACAAAAGCAAGTTGAGCCAGATTCGCAGTATCTACCACAGTGAGCTGGAGAAGTATGAGCAGGTACCGTGTCGCAACAGCAGACGAGCGCTGACATTGCCCGTACACGCTTGCTTGTACTAGAGCTGCTCGCCAGAAGCGTAATCCATTGGCATGTTAGGTCTAGAGTATAGTCACATAGCTTTCTCTGCAGAAGGGGAATTCACTTCTCTTCCTATGCTGCTTATAAAAACACAGCAGGAGTAATATCCACAACTAAAGAATGTGGAAATATTATTATGAGAGACGCATACCGACCTACACCAGAGCCCTGTTTGTGTTATTCAAACCTCATTGATACTTTTGCAAAATCCACCCTAACAATAATTACTGTTTTATCAGTGCAAGACAATAAACTCTCATATATATATATATAGGACTTCCATGCATATTAATGCATATAATATAATTTTATATTTTCTGTTTATCGATCATTCAAATGCTTAATTCACAAGCAGAACATACCAGTGATGACTATATTGCCTTAATATCACTTTAAATGCATTCTAACAAAATCAGTGTCTTATAAGCAGCATTTTTGCAAAATTGTGAAATATTTTCCCCTTGCCAAAACATGCCACAAAATCCAGGCTAGCTTTTTAAAAATGTCTTTACATTGTCCTTTTTTCTATACTTGACTGGTGGTCATCTTATACCTCACCTGCCCAGGCATGCACTGAGTTCACTACTCATGTGATGAACCTGCTGAGGGAGCAGTCGCGTACCCGGCCCGTGACCCCGCGGGAGATTGAGCGCATGGTGGCCATCATCCACCGCAAGTTCAGCTCCATCCAGACGCAGCTGAAGCAGAGCACCTGCGAGGCGGTCATGATCCTGAGGTCTCGCTTCCTCGATGCCAGGTAGGCATGTGTGGTTCTGGCTTTCTTTTTTTGAGTATTGTGCCCTCTCTGTCTGTAGGTTTTGTACTGGGGCTCTGAATAGGATGCACCTCTTCACATTTTGGAGGACAGCAGCTATAGATAGCGTGGATTCTTAAACACTTAATGTCCGTTTTTCACACATTTTATTTCATTCAAAAGTTGTAAATCCAATACATTTCTCTGGGATAACAGCCATACATAGTACATGTGACCAAAATGTAGTGAACGGTGAAAAAAAGTGGAAGAACAGGTTGTCATGTCGTCATACTCTGTCGTAACCTGTTTTGTACCCGTTTGTGTCTCACCAGGCGCAAGAGGCGCAACTTCAGCAAACAGGCCACAGAGGTCCTGAATGAGTATTTCTACTCCCACCTGTCCAACCCTTACCCCAGTGAAGAAGCCAAAGAGGAACTCGCCAAACAGTGTGGCATCACCATGTCTCAGGTAAAACCTCTGACTGAACTTTAAGGATGACGCAACGATGGACAAGTTCTGTTCTGTTCTATTTACATCTCAGGATGACGTCAAAGATTTTGTGTCTCTTTGTGTCAGAGGAATGATAAAACAGCAAGTCCTTTGTTCATAAAACATATACATTAAACGTAATATGATGCTTGTATGTGTTTGAATGTGCCACTCATAGTTGATCAATTTCTCTCCAACATGTTTATACTAAAGATGGCGCACTCAGCCTTGTATTGTTTGGTGTTTTTTTTTTTTAATTCCAGGTCTCCAACTGGTTCGGCAACAAGCGAATCCGCTACAAGAAAAACATCGGCAAGTTCCAAGAGGAGGCCAACCTTTATGCCATGAAGACCGCCTTAGGGGCCAGACAGGGCGACGATTCTCCGCACACTCCCAACTCCACAGGTGACAAAAGACAAAGGCTTTAATCGCCCTGTGGCGCTGAACTTTAACATTTACCAGGTCCTCCTCCGCCTCCCGTTTGTCAGTCTGAACAGAATGTGTAACCTCAGGTGGTGGAAACTGATGTTTGGTTATGGTAGGCATCTCAAATGTTGATTTTGAGAAGGAAGAAGTGCGTAGTCTTTTTAAAGGAGTGATGTTTTTTCAGTAGCTTGCCTCCTTTTTTGGCTGCTAGCTTCACTTTTTCTGCCACTTCCCAGTTTGCTAATGACTCAGAAAAGCTGTGATAATTTATGATGTGGCAGCTGAGGCAGTGAGATAATGTTCCCTGTACATGTTTCCATCTTTCAACCTTAAAAGACGAAACGCTGACATTTAAGAAAAAAAAAAGAACTGGTTTTGCAAATATTTACAAATGTTTTGTTTTTGTGTTTCAAGTTCTGAAATAGCCCTTCTGGGTTTTTCTATTGTGTTTGTGTTCAGGGTCCGGGTCCTTCTCCCTGTCTGGGTCCGCCGACCTGTTCCTCGGGGTTCCTCCTGTGAACGGCGAGCAGTCTGCTTACCAAATGGGCGTGCAGGTACTGAAGTAGTTACCCTCATATTTAAACGATTGGACCTCATGTGAGGCGTATTTTAATTCATCAGAAAAGATCATTCTGCTCTGCATGGACTGAGCTGCAGAAATAGAAATCCATCACAATCTGAATTCAGTTTTTATTCATTTTAACATCATTTACCATTGTTTCATAATTCCACGAGTAGTTCACGTTCAAAGTGTCACCCTTACTAGAGCCTATATGGGCTTCTTGTACAGCCTACAGCTATAGAAATGTAATATCGCTGAAACAGAGGCGCTAATCTGTAAATCTGTCTAACGAGGTGAACAGGTGACATGTGCACATTCAAAGTGTTTTTATCTTTCTTGCTTTTCCCCCTTTATTCATACTCGAGAGATCATTGAGGGGTGACCCTAATTTACAATAACTTTAAGATATTACAGAATGAATGAAAAGACGGAAAACTTATCATCAGGGGGCGCCGGTACCTGAATCCTGTGACTCCTTTCCCGCCTCTCTCTCTGTCCGGTTTCTAACCAAACCAAAAGAGCCAGAAGACAGATGAATACATGGACACTAAAATCAACAAACTGGGGGATTTCTATGAAGACAGTTAAAACAATAAGTAAAAACTAGAGTGTAGGAAGAAGCCTAACATTTATTAAAATAATGAAGCAAGATCAATGAGTATAATACAAATAAAGCTGGTTTGAAGCAGAGCTCATCATGTGGGGAAAATGTAATTTAGTTTAAGAAAGTGTGTGTGTGGGGGGGGGGGGGGGGTTCTACCAGGTGTCAGATGCAAATGGAATCCCCAATTTAAACATCAATTAATGCACATTGATCTCTCCCCCCCCCCCCCCAAACAGTGAAGCGCTATTAGTGTAGATTTCAGCAGCACGTTGCCCGCTGACACACCTTATACTTTCCCTTTTCTTTGGATATGTCAGGCTAACGGGAACTGGCAGGGACGGAACTCGCCGCGGTCCGGCAACTCGCCCCACAGCGACCAATCAGACAACTCCGACTGATGCCCCCTCCGGTCCAGAACGGAAAGTCAGTCGACCGTAAAGAAGACAGAAAAGAATGATTTCACACTTCCCACTCGGCTGCAGGTTTTTGTTTCATGTTTGTTTGGTTTTATTATCCGTATTTACTTTTCTTACCGCTCAGCGTCGGTCATTCTTATGTTTATGATTCGCTGAGTGCTCGGATGGTAGAGTGAATATGTGTGTGTGCGTGCGTGTGTGTGTTGTGTGCATGCATGCAGGTGTGGTTTTATTATTGGGGTCGAAGGGTTTTTTTCCACTACGTTTAGACATGTTACTGAGGTGTTTGTCGATGGGAAGGAGGAGAGAGGAGGTGCATTATCATGGTTTTTAGCACACTCATTATTATTAATATTAATATTATTGCCGTTTTATTAATGCTACAACTATTTTCATGTTAACAGCTCAGATAGAGAGAATGCATTTATGAGAGTGTGAGAGGGCAATAGAGAAAAATCCAAAGATTTAGTGTGTTTGTTTCTCTGTTTTGTTTGTTCTGTTTTTATTTTCTACCGGGCGTCTGTGTCCCTGTAAAAACGAATGAGGCGTGTCTGAATTCACGTTAACGGTTTGAATGAGTATATCAACAGTGCTGTCTTTTTTCTGTACAGTGAAACACCTGTATTCTCTCTACCTCTTTTACAATAAAGACTCTCTGTATTCACTACCACACGGTGATCTGTGCAGATTTGTGTCGAGGCGGAGCGGAGGGTCATCATGAGAAAAAGTTGATGAGTAAATAAAAGTGAATTCCAAACATCACCTCTAACTTCAACTTCAGCATGTTATTACTTTGGTTTTGCTAAAGGGGTTTTTAATACATGGGCCTCTCATACGAAGGAGGTAAGCTGAATTTAATTTTAGTTTTGGATAACAGCTAAATATCTAATTCTGTTTTTCCTGAAATGACTGACTCTGGATGAACAGGTAGTCATGGGAACACTTTTTACCTGAGAAAACGTTAAACCATGAGGGGAGGAAAAATGTAACCATAAGGAAGGAAATACTTAAAAGGAACCTTGGTGCGCGCACTAATGTATAGAGGCTGTAGTCCTCCAAGCAGGCGGCCCAAATCAGACATGTGGCTCCTTTCCTGCATATCATTCCCCACTCTCTCTCTCTCCCAGATTTCTGACTCTATCCATTGTCCCATCTCTACATTAAAGCCCCCAAAATAAATGTTGAAAAAATATATAGGCCTTTATTATAACTGCTAAATCATTTAAATCGCAAACATGTCTCGTCTACAGAGATTAATTTGAACATGTTTGAGTGGATGTTGTGCCGACATATTCCTTAATTTATCACCTTTTCACATTACTTGCTTATTTGAAGACTGCGTTAATCAACAGAGAAAATAATTGTACAGGAGTCAGTCACTTTTGTCACACTTTATATATTCACATTATTGAAAAACAGTATCGCCCATCACATGTCAGTTTTATGTCTATTTTTACAGTGTTGTTGTATCGTGTGTTAAAAGCCTAACCAATGACAAGGATGGCAAATTAGCCAAGGATAGAAGTCCTATGAACTTTTATTAGATGTAACAATGCCTTCAAAATTGTCCCTGACAAATTAATTACATTTCAATATGAAGTTTCAAGTGCTAATTGCCCAAATATATGGAAATTAATTTTATTTATTTGTTAGAACATCCTGAATTTGTTACATATCCCAGAAAGGATATTTTCCAGTATCGTTCAGCCCTCGATTGTTCAGTGTCACATTGTGGCGCGTGGAGTCAGCGTAAGAATAATGGGCTCCAGCTATAATACAATCGAGACTATCCACTCATCTTGTAAAAGCTGCACAAAGTGTGCGCACGTGGTCCCCGTCCCTCAGCTTTCCCACGGTCTCCGGGCAGCATCAAAGGCTTTCCACGAGCAAATGTCGAACAACCGGCGCGCCAGCACGAGACGGCCTCCCAAATGGCACGCGTGGACTAATTCGCCATGTAGGTGTGAATGCAAAATGCGAACCATTGTTGCACCTTCCCTCCTGTGGACCCTCTAACAAATGCAAAGGCGTCACGCGCGAATGGTGAGGTGTCGGCACACGTCATTAAGTGGACGATCAGTTGATAGAATTAAGAACAAATACATAAAGATGTATCCCGAAGAAAGCCTAGCACTCGAAAGCAGTATTGATTAGCAACATCTTATGATTGGTTTTGACAGAAAAGTAGGCAAAATGTCTAAAAATATCGCGTGTGTTTGAACATTAATAAGCGAACACAACAGATGGATAGAAGTGCCAACTCATTCAGAAACTCGCACCCCAAAAGGTACACACAAATGGTTCGTGCGCTCCCATGGCACAGCTTTATGTTTTTTTAGTGTCCAATCGTATAACAGGAAACTTATATCACAAGAAACCAGCGGATTCTAGTGGAATATAGTAGTTTAATAAGTGCAAAAGATTTAACTATGGTGTAGACCTTTTGTTTCATCATAAAAAACAATGCATATTGTGTGTGGAAATATTTCCCTCGAGCAGCATCACTTATGTCACCCAAAAAAGAAAGTTACATTGATTTTTAATTGTTAATACGTTTTGGTTAAACCTTATATTTTGAACTTTTACGCATACGTTTTTACGCACGAGTGTGCGCGTAAAATGACACGTTTCACAGACTCGTGTCTTCTTCTTTGGAGCCTAATCACAAACTGTTTTACAGCCTGATCGTTTCATTTAGGCTTCAGAGCAATAAAATGTAAGATAAATTCGTGACTTCAATTCAAAGTATCTGCAGAGCTGGGGATAACACACGTTAGTCTGGAGAGAGGGAGGGGGGTTGGTGCTCGCTGTGGGGAGGTGGGTGGGATTTGGTCTGGTGGTGGGAGGAGTCAGCGGGGCTGGACTGTAGTAGTTTTAAGTAGCAGCAGCCTGAGACAAGCTCTTCATTACTTGATCAGCTTCTGACTGAGAGGGATCGTCTCTACTACTGGATAACAACAGACCACATCGGATCACAGAAGACAAAATGAAGCTGTTACAGCAAAGGGAGGATACAACAAATGATAGAAAGGTAAACAATCTCTGATTATACATTTCTTGTAGATATTTGTATGTAGAGTGAAGAGAATGGCTGATTTTCTGAAGGTTCTGAACAAAATGTGATGGTTGAAAACTTTTGGTTTTGTAGGGTTTAAGTCTTTTAAAGTTAGGAATACATGGCTACTTTGTTGGGAAAAAAAATACTGAAATATCTCAGAGATCTCCAACCGCAATGCTTGAAGAAAAACATTTCAATAAAAAAAAGAAAAATGAATGACAATCTTCCACTTCGGTTCATTTTTGTAATCTCTAAAACACTTTCTTTTCCTTTTTTTTTTTCTAGTTCTTAAAATCTCAGGTGGAGAAAAGACGAAGGGAGAGGATGAACTGCAGTCTGGAGCGTCTGAGGTCCATGTTGGTTCAGGAGCCAGAGCAACAACCGGTAAATAAAAACCCTCATTTTGTGCACCAATTTAACATGTCGGGGCTTTTGACAGATTTTGTATTATGCCAACAGACTTCTTTTACTCATACTGGTGTTTTTTTTTTATGCAGGGTGGGACTCAGAGCAGAGTGGAGAAAGCTGAGATCCTCGAGCACACAGTCCTCTTTTTACAGAAGACTACTAAAGGAGACAAAGCGCGAGCTGGAGGAGGCGAACATTCCTTCCAAGACGGGGTCTCCACCTGCCTGCAGAGAGCTGCTCAGTTCCTGGGACCTGAGGGAAAAAGCCTGTGGCTCGGAGCAGCACTGGATGGATATTTTGCTGCTCGCTTTTCCCGTTCAGACTCTGACTCTGCAGCAGGCGTCCAAAAAAGAACCGAAGCTCAGTCCTCGTCCAGCTCTCTGTCACACTCAAAGTCCATTCTTCAGATGCTGAGGCAGAAATCCAAGCACAGAGCATGCAGTCCAAAGAGTTTTGCTCATCCGTACAAACTTCCAGTGCAGCAAGAGTCCCCCACAGTTCCTCAACAGGCTCAGACACAGAATCAGCTTGAGTCCAGAGTGGAGAGGCGAGCGAGCAAACAAAGTCCGTCCCCAAACTGTCCAGTCGGCCAGACTCTGTGGCGGCCCTGGCCTTGATTTCATTACCAACAAAACTGAACTTTTAATGACTCTATTATATATCTATAATACTCACTTCATGCCAGCTGTACTGTTACTGAAAGAACATTGGCAAAGGAAAAACCTGTTTAGGCCTGTGAATAATGTTACAAATGTCTTGTGTACATGTGATGTATGCGTGAACGTGTTCCCTCACTACTCCTCTGTAGTGGTTATGAATGAGTGCAGACAGCGGGGCAGCTATCTGTTCTGCAAGCAGGCACAGGGGCTCATCAAGAGCGAGAGAGCCCAGTCCATGTAGCCCAGCCGAGCTTTTCGAGCTGAAAGAACAGAGTTTAGAGGTTAGTATTGTTGAGATGAAGAGCTTCTGCCTTCCTCATAATACTGAAAGATCACCTGCTCAACCTGGCATCACGATTCCAAAGTTTAATGCTAGAGTGGATAGTGACTGAGAGTCCGTCCATCGCAGGTGTGGGATGTCATGGTTGGAGGTTTGGAGAGTCCTGCA
The DNA here is from genome assembly GCF_963584025.1 of Labrus mixtus. Classification (NCBI taxonomy): domain Eukaryota; kingdom Metazoa; phylum Chordata; class Actinopteri; order Labriformes; family Labridae; genus Labrus; species Labrus mixtus. The sequence goes on along the minus strand of NC_083622.1, from coordinate 10,008,128 downwards.
CCTTCAACTGTGTGCCAGGTTGTCTGCGAGCAGCAGAGTCCATAATATAACATGTATTCTTTATCAATATAAATATATTTTGTCTATTTTGCACACTAATTTATTCTGGATGTCTCCCTATGGTGAGCAGTATTCTTTTTTATAAGAAAATAAAAACATTCCTTAAATTGACTTCAGTGTTTTTGTTGTATTATTATTTTTTTTTTTTACATTTTCTTCTAAGAATGAAGCAGCCAAGCTTTTTGTTTGTGATGCTGACAGCTCTTTTTAGTGCGAGTAGTCAGAAGGTGTGGAGCATGGCCTCCTGCAGAGCTACATCCTCCAGGTGTGAAGTCTGGCTGTGATGTGAAACAGTTTCAGAAGCAGCATCTCACTTCAAACAGATCAAAGACACTCCAGCTCTCACCGTATTCACTCAGTTTTGAAGGACTTTAAGGGATTAAGACAAGAATACAAAAAAAAACGTAAATATAATAGATACATGTTATGCCTAATCTCATACTGTCTTTGAGGAAAAAAATCTGCCATTTTTAAAAATGAACTCTCAGAATAATCCAGATTTAGTTGTGCCCTTGCTCTGTGTTCCCTAAACTGTTTACTTTGATGTTTTAGTTTAGGGGCCATGCACAGGACCAGTTCGCTATAAAGCTTATTAGCATCTGTGGTACCTTAGCAGGAATATCTATCCATAATTACAACAATTGCTATTAATTAAAATACTTTATGTAAAAGAAATACATCGACTATGATAACTGCAGAGTCCTGTATTCAGACTGTTACAGCATTACATATCTCTTATTTTCCTAACTTAATTAAGTTCATTTACAGTCTGAGTTTAAACGAAACAAAACTTTACTCAGTACTCTTAAGATAACAAGTTCAGCTCGAGTGAAATGAAACCCCTTCAAACTCGTGTCCACGTTTGTTTTCCGAGTAGTTAGCATGCATCCTCTCATCATCTCATGAGACATCGCCCGCAGCTGTTTGCAGGCCGTTTGTTTTCTGCGCGTGTCCGGAGTCATTTGACAGGAAGCGAAACGTGTCGTAACACCTCCCGAAACTCTTTGAAGTCCAGACGAAACACCTCATACCTACCTGGAGAGACATTAAATGACTGCACATAAAGGCCATAAAAAAAAGCTATTTTTCTGACAAGCTAGAATTGTAATATATTTTAGTTTAGTTTGCCATATTTTATTTGTATTTTAATTACTTTTATTGTATTTCGTGTTGTTTATTTGATGTAAATACCTCAAGCTTACAACCGAATTCCCGTCATTGAAACCTTATAAACTTGACATTTTGTAAATTACGTTTTTTTTCAAGTCCAGTCGAAATCAGAGGACCTAGGCTGCTGATTAAAATTAGTAAATTAAAACACAGAATAATGGGTTGACTGACTCTATAATTATAATAATAACTTTATTTATATAGCACCTTTTAAAAACACAGGTTTACAAAGTGCTTTGGCAAACAGCAAAAACAAGAACAAAGCAAGCTAAACCGAACACAGAAGAACATAAACAACAGCAAGAACAGAACAAATGCAAAATACTAAAAATAATGAAATACAATTCAACAGAAAAGAACCCAAATTGCACGATACCCAACAGACAGATATAACCCGACCATCACATGAACCATTGTAAGAACCCAGGCAAAAGAACCGATGCCTTTAAAATGCATGTGATATAATATTTTTGCCTTCATGAGGACCCTGCAGTTGAATGCATTACATTTGACATCAAATGGGGGAGGAGCTTATTTACCTGGCAATAATTAAAAAAAAGGTTGATGTAAATTAAAACTAGAGGTTAATAAGCTTTGACTCGTTCAGTCTGTTACCAAAGAAAATAAAATGTCAGTACTGTAGTTGATTCAAATATAGTTTTAAAAATATAATATAGCGTTCTATATTATACATTTGTTATAACTACGTTTATTTGATGACACTAATGTTACGTGGGAGACATGATGTGTGTGGCTCTTTCTCGTGGGAACCAGAGGAACAGGAGCCCATTTGCACTTTTATTATCTGTTAGAATTAGGACATCATTAAAAGAAGTGTGTGTGGAGGACTGAGAGCTTTCAGGTTCCCACACACACACTTTACAAACACACATGGTCACTCTAATGCAAATTAAAGGCCAGGCCGTGCTCCTTCATTAAAACTATTTAACACGTGTTTGTTGAGCTCATTAGGACTGAATGTCTAATTTAGTAAAGACATTCCCAGACACAGAAAGGTGGATTAGACATCTGCATTACCCTTTTAGTGTTTGATATTTATCTTATCAAATCAACTTTCAAATCAACTTTTTTAATTTATTGAATATCTTCAAATATCTTCCCAATTAACTCATATAGGCACGTGCCAAAAGTATAGCCTATTATGTTGGGCTACACAACTACACACTAGCTAGACGTAATCAAACACGCGCACAGATTTAACACACATGAGGACTTAAAAACTATTTCTAGCTAAACATAAATGACGAGTAAAATGTATCTACAGTACAAGATATTAACTTTAAATCTGTTTTTGCATTGAAGAGGTCAATTGTTAAGCCTTTTCCGGCTGGCGCGTGTCTGATTAGGTGTGAAGTGGTCGCGTGCTGCTTGGACTGCATGCTCCACGTGTCCACGTGAGTTTTGTGGTCAAGTAACAACCCGCAACAACACATATTATCTACCACTGGGTTACAGTAAATAATCCCAAAACAGCTGATAATATGTCAAAGTTGATCTTTGATTGAGCTCCCTCAGACACATCAATACTTGACTCGTTCACTGTTTCAGAGGATTCAATTGGCTTCGTAAGAAAACACACAAGTTTGTCATTTAAAGTACATTTTCAGGTTTTACCTTTCAATTGGTGTTGGTCTCGATTATTTGGGTTTGGACATCTTTGAAATATATCAATCCTCCAATAATCACTTTGAGGCTCCAACAAATCAAAGGATCCAAGATTCTACACACACAAATATATTTTAGAAAAGCTTATAGGCCTAAAGGAGAGGGTAAAATACAACTCGTTAATTAGATCAGATACAGGGGCTTTTAGCTGCTGTACTTCAAGCTTTGACACTGACACTGAGTGAGATTTAAATGCAGGACTTGTAGGTTATATTTACTAAAGTTTAGGATTGTTCTCTCCTCTGCAGAGGAAGGGTTACATAAGCACTTTGCGTAATGAGATTTAATAACGAGGCAAATGGTGACGTGTTCTTAAAACGAAATGACAATACATATCCAAAGGGATTGTTTTTGAGTTCATGCACATTTGCCGTCTGACACCACAACCTGGCTGCAGACAAATGTTGCCTATACGTGTGACAGTGGGAGAAACCCCTCAGCTCGTTCTCATCATGGGAACGTGGAGCAGGAGGCGTCATCCTCTTTTGTTACCTGTTAAAACAGATACTTCATTTACAAAGTGTGCCTGGAGGAACGGTGAACTTCGGGTTCCCACAGGCACACGTAAGGAATACACTTTGCAAGGTGTGACGAGTCAAAAAATGTATTGATTCACAAAAACACAACATATTCAGTCGACAGCGGTGCGTAAAAGGCTCAGCTTTACGCGTAAAGGTAAAATGACATGAAACTGCATTTACCTTATTATATTTGCAGTTTAATTTAACAAAATGTTATGCAGAGTATTTGATGACAGTGTATGGGAGTTTTTGGTTAATGATTCAAAATAAAAAAAGACACAACAAATCGATTTATTACTAGGTGTAGGAGCCGAATTGCACGAGTGGCTCCTTCAAATCTTTCTCATGGGAAAATTCGGCTGTGAGCTCTATTACCACTTTATTACCTGTTAGAATCGATACATGATAAAAGGAGTGTTTGGGGAAGACGTTGCTCTCTAGTTCCCACGCGCTGCTGCCTTCAGTGTCTTCATGGAAGGTGTCGCCGTTTGGCACAGGGATCTTTCTTATTTCACAGGTATTTGTAATTTTACGCACGGCACACGGACCTTTTTAAAACTGACTTTGCCGATGGACTGATTATCAAGACACACATATGGAATGAATGACGTACAACTGTGTGTATGTTAACTTGTTTTTGTCTCACATCTTCAACAAAAGACACATCATGTTACAGAGTTAAGCAGAAGAGAGTACATTTTACGCGCACTATTAGACTCCCTTGTTGCACATAATTTTGGATTTATGCGAAGCTCTATTGCCAGTGGGTCAATGGATTCGCGTTTATTCAGATGTTTTTCCCTCTTCATCTTATTTTCTCGGCTTCCAGTCACCACTTCTCATGCAGTCTGCCTGAGGACACGTCTCGTGACGCTGTCCACAATGAAGGCGCGTAAAGTCACCCACAGTCGTTTGTCTGGGCTTCACGCTGGGCTGGCGGATGTTTGTTGTTTTCCTTCACATATGTTAATAAAGGTCGCACGAGCTGGTAACACCTTTAGCAGGCGCGTGCCTCACACTCAGCTGGGCAGCTGCACGTGGCCGCAGATTAGTGAAGGATCCATTGGCGCGTCCTTCACCCTGCATTCAGATTGAGATACTTGACAAAATGTGCTAAAAGTGCACCATTAAGAGAAAGCTGTGACAGTAATTTAATAAATGCGTGTTTTTAATCTCCGACTTCTTCTTTTAAGTTTTAACTTAAGCCTTCTGCTTTTTATTTTTATATCCAACCCTTCACTTTTATACTGAAGGTTGAAAAGAAGTCTCACCAGCTCAGATGCAAAATGCTAAAAATAAAAATAAAAGACATTTGTACAAATGTTTGTATTACGAACACATTATTTTGTGTTTAGTGGTTCAGCATGGATCACAGCTGCAATAAAATGAATTCCTGTGGTGGGTGGAGCCAAATGACACGCCCACCTATGGCTTTAAAAGCCATCACCGGGCGAAATGTGGCCACATCCAGTTTTTACTGAGGGACGAACTCATCTTTTACAAACGCCGGACATACTTGGAATACAATCATGAAATTGCTTCAGAATTCAGAGGACGCAAAGGCCACAAGAAAGGTACGTGTAGTATTGAAGCTTTCATGGATCATTCTTATGTATTTATATTGTAATTATCTCACCTTTTCCCCACCTGTACATTCATTAATGGCATTTATTGTTTTTGTCTTGTAGAGTCTAAAACCTCAAGTGGAGAGACGTCGAAGAGAGAGAATGAACCACAGCCTGGAGAGCCTTAAGACCCTTTTGCTTCAGAGACAGGTAAAGACCACTGTGCTCATTTAGTCCGTTTGTTCACCAGTGAAGATACAAAGTTAGTGTGTATTGCCCGGGATTTGTTTATTAACTGAACTTTTTATTTTTGTTGTAGGAAGCGACTCAAAGGAGAATTGAGAAAGCCGAGATCCTCGAGCACACAGTCCTCTTCCTACAGAAGTCTGGCAAAGGCGACCAGACTAGAGCTGAAGAAGATGGTGGGGGAGGCCGGAAACACTCCTTCCAAGACGGGGTCTCCACCTGCCTGCAGAGAGCTGCTCAGTTCCTGGGACCCCACGGGAAAAGTCTTTTGCTTGGAGCAGCACTGGAGTCATCTTTTGCTGATCGCCTTTCTCGTCCAGACTCTGACTCTGCAGCATGCGTCCTAAGAAACACTCAAGATCATTCCTCCACCAGTTCGCAGCTTCTCGGGAAGTCGTCCAGGTCAATTCTTCGCTCACTCATCGACAGGTCCGGGTATAGAATCTGCACGTCTGTCCATAGGGGGGCCAGTTGCGTTAAGACCTGTGAACAATCACTCCGCTCTCCATCAACCCACCAACAGCCCCACAAAGTATCGAGTCCACTGAGCACACAGAGTCTGCCTCAGAGCCTGCCTGTTGGTCAGACTCTGTGGAGACCCTGGCCCTGAGAACCGCGCAGTGATTTCACAAAATGAACTTAAAATGACTTTAACATCTTGAATAGCATTCACACAACAGCCTCTGTTGTACGCTTGACTTTCTAAGATGGTATTTCCAGTGCAATGTATTGAGGACGGACCTCCTGCTTTCTGTAAAATGTGATATATTTGTAGATGTTGAACATTTATTATGATCACACCACATGCTGCTATACAGACCAACTCATGTTAATTGTTTCATTTATGATGTATTTTTGCACCTTAATTTATTATATTTGTCTTTTGTAAATAAACACAAATGAAGAATCCCTTTACAGCGCGTAAATGTGCATTGATTATTTGCATGGCACGTGCCTTCGGAGCGTGTGCGGCCACGCACTTGAAGATGAGAGGCCCCACGCGGTGACGTTTCACACTTTCACACTTTTGTACAACCGTGATCCTTGATATGAGAAACTATAACATACACTGAAGTGGCAAAAACATCAAGAAAATAACCAAGATGTATTCATAATTAGCATTTTGTTTTTAGCATGGATAGTTTTATTTGTTTTGTAAAAAGTCGGTTTAACATTTCAAAAAATATTAATGTAAGAATTAAACTTAATCATGAACCGAAAAACTTATTAAAACTTCTAACTTTTAAAATAGATTCAGTAAAAAGAACGGAAGTCGTGCGTAAAATGTGCCACTCCCGTGCGTAATGTCACAATTTCCTGCCTCAACATAGAAACAGAGTTAAACATTTTATACTCATCTAAACGGAGATTAAATTGAGAATATTAATATTTCACGAGTCATGACTACAATCACTGTTGATTGCATTAAGAACGAGGTATTTGTGCATAAGTTAACGTTAACCCGTTCTTTCGCTGGACGCTGTGCTTTTTGTTAATCACTTAAGTTTAAAGAGTTCTCATCCAACAATGAAGTTAATGCAAGCCTTTAAGTCATTTGCACCTCAGTCGTCGGCGAGCGTGCGTGGGAACGAAGGAAGTGTCTGCTCTCCATGCCGCCATCTCTCTCCAATGATGTATCACTTTTAACAGGTCATAAAGCTGTAAAACGTGGCGCCATTTCCCTCTTTCCCACGAGAGCGAGTTCAAACCTTTTATTTTTTTCCATATCAAAAGAAGTTTGGTGTGTGAATCCGGAAAGCCTTTTGATCTTCAGTGACACGTGTGTCCCAGGCACGCGCCAGCCCTGCGCTTTCAAAGCTCACATCAAACAGTGCCAGCTGTGTGTAAAATAAATGTCATATAATGTGGATACAAAACGGATATGGTTGTTTTATTGTGAGAGCTGAAAAGAGTTTAGACATTTTATAACACATCTTATTCATGCTACTGCATATATATATCTCCATATTGTCTAATGTTTGTACATCTTCTCAACGTCTTCATTTCTTTTTCATTCTTGTTTTTATTCCTGATTTTCTTTCTATTTTATTATATATATACAGTATATGTGTCTTATATATTTAATATTCACCCCTTCTTAAACGAAGCCACCCTGCAAAAGATTCTTCACACCTTTGCACTCACATTCAGAGTGACAACATCTTGAATCTGTTATTTTTGCTTTTGGATTTCTGGGATACAAGCTCACCAAAACAAACTCCTATAATGTCAGGAAGAGGTCAGTCAAAGCCTCTTTTTTGTGCACACATAACTTGTTGGAGCGTGGAACAAAATGAAAAGTCCAAATGATTTGCATGAAAAGTCACTTTATTGCATCTACCAGCAGGAGTCTGACATCTTTGTGCAACCACATGCGCATGTTTTTTTTTTAAATTGTATTTTATATGAATTCCTGATTGTTTCCTCTTTAATCAGAAAACAATCTGTTAGAAGTCGAGGCAGTGTGAATATATTACAGTATTTGGCAACACTCAAAAGACGTTACATTTTCTGAGTAAGTGTTACATTCATCGTGTTTGATTGGTATCCATTTCAGATGGAACAATATTCTCTTCTCTAGTAAAAAATATATACAATGATATTAGAAATAATTTAAGCAAGGCTGAGGAAAAAAAACTGGGGAGGAGAGTTGGAAAGGAACATCTCCGAGTGCTGCCGTGTTTCATATTGGAAGCATTTTGACCAAAAAAAATGGAATAAGAGGAGTCAGAAGACTTCCAACAAACACACGCTGGAAATCTCAAAACGAGAGCTTTGGGCCTTCTTGTAAGCCATTATCTTTGGAGCTTTACTGCAGTTAAAAATAAACCTGATGTCAAACCTGAAGCTCAGCGCCTCTCAGTTAATAGAGCTTCATTGTGAGCCATTATTTTCCTCACATGTTCATGGTGCTGTTCTTTCATGCTTAAAGGGGTTTGTGTTCTCTCTAAAGGGCTGTTTGTGTGGAGTCGGTGTTGTTCGGCCTCTCACCTCTCGATTTCTGCTCTGAATTCAAAGAACTCAGCGCTGCTCTACTCGAGTGATCACCGTTTACGACCGGCAGGCGATCTGACTGAACGGCCATATCTGTGGGAGGAGAAACAACCACTCTTTCCACGGGCTCATGGGCTGAGTTGTCTGTTACGATAACATAGTTGGGCTCAGGCTGCGGGGCACTGGAGCGACGCTGCAATGCATGCTGGGTGCAGGAAAAGGAACGCTGCCGAGGGGCCGGCTGGGGCGACAGGAAGTGAGGTGTCGCAGCCCTTGGCGCTTCGTGATGCCTGTCTCGGTCCTCGTCTTCTGAGGTCACCTCCTGTAAGGTGCTGATGGGCCGAGGCGAGCGGCCCATGATTCTTGGAGGGACCAGCGCTGTTGCTGATTGGTTGAGCTGTGGCCGCCAGTTTTGAGGGGAGGGGTACTGCACACGGCTCATCGACCAATCACTGGCAAGACAAGAGAGCCATCATAATATTAGACATCATGCAATAACAGAGAGGTTTGCAACAATAACAACAAAAGCTGCTGTATTGCAAAAACACAGAAACAGAACAAGTGTTGATCATGATGAAAGATCCAAAAGTTGCATTTTCACCTAACAAGAACTCATCTCAGGACTACGGAAGCCCTGAGGGGCAAGTAAAAAAAAAGAGAGCTGGTGTTCCAAACTTTACAAACTTTTCTCTCTTGTTCATATAGAAGACCATAAAAGAAAAATTATTATTTTTTTCAGATTGCAAAAAGTAGATTTTTTAACGCCAATGGTTGTTCGCCAAAAAACTCACCTGAAGGAAAACAAAGACACGAGGAAGTGGTGCACTTTAGCCTCTGGTGGACAAAATAATTGTATGACAACAACAAACTCTAAAAAACAAACACAAGAACATTCTTGGTTTCCTGCCAATTTTTTAAATCTGTTTTTACAGACAAAAACAAAGAACTAAGACAAGAACTTCTTACACCACCTCTTTCCTTAAAACTGATAAGAGACGGTTTTTCATGCAAAAACAGTTTATTCCTCACTTGATGTCCAGTCATAAACTCAATGACTCATACTGTTGTCTGTGCATGCGTCATTCACTTACTTCTGCGGAGGCGGGGTCATATCTCGATGCGCTATGATCCCGGAGAAGGAGGCACTTCTTCCAGGCAGGCCCTGAGATCCGTCCCAAGGCGAGTACATCATAGCGCGCTCCTCCCACAGCATCTCATTGGCTGCTTCAACAGTGACGGGCCCTCTCTGAATTTGGTGAGCCAATAGGAGCTCCAGGACCTGGTGGCGCATGCCTTCTCTGGCCACGTCGATTGGCCGACGTCCTCTACGATCGTGCAGCTCGAGGTTGGCCCCATGAAGGAGGAGGAGTCTGGCCGTGTCATAGCAACCATGAAGGGCAGAGAGGAAGAGCGCCGTCTCGCCCTGCGATACGATGAATCATTCTTATGATATTTTGTGATTTATGGAGGGTAACCGACTCGAAGAAGCAGCGTCACATCTTACCTTGTTGTCTTGCAGGTCCACAGCGGCCCCATAGCGAATGAGGGTCCTTGTTAGGGAGAGGTGGTTTACTGAGCTCGCCCAGTGCAGGGCTGATCTCCCTGAGAGAGACAGTGTGAGTGGAGGGGAGGTGAGGGGGAAGAAGGGAGGGGAGTAAGTCAGCCAATGAACAACCATTACACAACAGAGAAGAGCCCAGGTGGAGAAGAGAGGGAGAATGAGGAGATGAATTATTTCAGCCAACAAGACGACAGAGGCAGGAAGGACAGAGGGAAAACATGTGAAAGGGAGAGGGATGTTAGAAAGGAAAAAAAAGACAGCTGAAGCCAGAAGAAATGTGAGCAGCAAAGTTCATCAACCCAAGTTTGAACACATTAGCTTTGTTCTGAGTCAGAGGGCAGCAAGGGTTCTGGAGGAGGAGGAGGACGTGGAGGATGAAGAGGAGGACGAGGAGGAGTAGGAGGAGGAGGATGAGGAGGAGTAGGAGGAGGAGGATGAGGGGGAGGATGATGAGGAGGAGGAGGAGGAGGAGGAGGATGAGGAGGACGAGGAGGATGAGGAGGAGTAGGAGGAGGATGAGGATGAGGAAGAGGACGAGGAGGACGAGGAGGAGAGAGATGGAAGCCATGGAGAGATAGAGATGAACATAGAGCAGGAGAGGAGGGAAGAGAAGGGGTAAGTTACTCAACCCCTCAGAGTTCAGGTGAAGAAGACCTCTGGTCGAGACGTTGTGATGAATTAAAACTTTTTGTGGCATTTGAGCAAGTTTGCGGGCCGATCTTCTTCCTCAGTCAGCTGATTGTGCACTGCCCTGCACCTATACCTACCCCCTTTATCTATCATGGATTTGACATAAAGCTCATGAAATACAAAGGAATAATCCGAAAATTATGTCAAACAGTGTTTAAAAAAAATCAATATTTTTCATGCACTTTATGCATAAACCGGTCAAAGCAGAACTACTCAGAGATTACACAACCTGAGAAGGAAAATAAATCCATCTTCAGATGAGTTTTAGTCAATGGTTTTTTTTTGCATTTGCACACAATTCTTTATCACAGTTTTATCCAGGTTGCCTCATGCAGCGTATGAATGTGTATGAATTGGATTAGTTATTTCTGATGGTCATCAGTCAATCAGTGTGTGAATGTGTAGGTGTGACCTGCGGTGTAAAAAGCGTTTTGAGTAGTCAGAAGACTAAAAAAGTCCATAGATGCTGTTTTTTTCATTGTGTGTTGTAATGACATAAAGCTAAACTAACCATTCCTGGCAGTCCTGTCACTTTAAGAAAGTTCAAACAGGCCCTAAGAAGGACATGTAAATACTATCAACATGTCAATGACCAGGGATAGGGTTGAGTCCTTTGATGCGTTACCAGTGTGATCTGTGTTGTTGACAGGCACTCCTGCTCGCAGCAGCTCCAGGACCACTCTGTCCAGTCCGCTACGCACCGCCCGGATCAGAACCACAGAGCCGTCAGGGCCACACCACTCTGCCGACTGCAAACACAACCAATACTTTATCAATATAAATAAATAATACAGGCAAAGAAAAAACACACATGTACACATATTACCCATATATTTCAAAGGACAGGGGTTGAAAATTGTCCAATTGGCTTTTTTTTTAATATAAAGAAATGCTCATTGAACGTGTCCCTGTTAAATAAATGAATACAATAAAATAAACATACTAGTGTTGTAAGAAATTTAGGGGTCGAGATCAAGTGAAGACCAAGTCCAAGGCAGGGCGAGACCGAGATCATAAATATCACTTAAAAATCATCATCTAGTGTGCAGGGGTCACTCATTTAGACTGTTACACCGGGATTCAATGTTTTAGAAATAGGCGTTTTCCTTCTAATCACAGTAATGATATGGAAAAATAGCCTATCAGTTGTGGTCTTGACCGGTCTTGATTTAAAATCTGGAGTCCACCCAGTCTGAGACCGAGGCAAGACTGAGGCGAGAACAAGACCTTGAAAAACTAAGACTGATTTCAAGTAGCCTACTACGACACTAAAAAGTTAATGTTTAGTTTTATAACATTAAAAATAGTTATGAATGAAGAATATAAGTTACGTTATAAAACATAAAATCACTGACAGGAAAGTTATCAATGAAACTAAAGTGACTCAAAGAACCAACTCTCAAGAAATCAGGACAAGAAGCACGGACAAAACTTAGTCAAATCAATGAATGTGGAGAACTGTAAGGTCACACGCAAAATACTCAGGGACAGGAAATACACTGAAATGCAGATTCAGTGAGTAAAAGTCTAAATTTAAACGGGCTCTTCTGAACATGAATAGAAACGGACAGACCTGTTGAGGAGGACTGAGAAGAGGAGGAGGCATGGCATTTCTCTCCCATCCTCTAGGTGGAGCTGTGGGAGAACAGAAATGATTGAAGGTGGAGCTCTAACATTTTACCAAACATTGTACATTTCTTGTACGGCTGTCAGATTTGAGTAAAAATCAATATCATGATTATTTTGATTTGATATTGAGATCGTGATGGATTTAACACGATTAGTCGTTGATTTTAAAACATCTGCATCACATCCATTTATTGAACAAAAAAACGTCTTTAACTTGCTCTTTAATCAAACCGGAGTACGTGCCGTGGCTCCCTCTGCATGCTAGGTGCAGGAAACGGGAAGATGCGCTCTATTTACTATACTTTTCTGTTAATAAATATTTTAGCCTTCCCTGTATTTCAAAGACAAAGCCAAACATATTTGCTTTATTGTGACTACAGTAATGAATGCGTGAGTATTAAGTCTTACGTTGAACAGGTCTGCGGGGCTGTGAGTTTCCTCCTCTGTAGTGTTTCTGCTCAGAGTTCCGGTGGTCACAGATGGCGGCGTCCTCCTGTCGCCGCGAGCATCTCGCATTGATGTCTTCCATTGAACTCTGGGTGAAGTCTGTGTCACTTCCTATATCCTGGTCTCTTTTGAGAGGCCTGAAACCCAAAGTGAGGTTTTGTTATGGCATGCTAGGAAGCTGTTATAGTTTTCATGCGCTGTCACTGTATTTTGTGTTTCCCTTCTCTATCAGCATAGATGTTTGAGGCAGTGTTACATAAACAAGAGAGCGCTGACATTTGAAAAAAAACCAAAACTATTTCATTATGTGGGTAAAACAAATCCTTTCAACCATATTGCAACACAGACTTTTGTAGCTATAATGATGAATTAAAACAACACCAGTGTTGGGCAAAGGTTACAATTTTAATAAATTTTCAAGCCATGAAATGCAAAAAAAAATGTATTTAGAAAAAGTAAATATTGACACTGACCTTATTCATCACAGTATCATTTAATTACGGCTACAAAACATGTTTAAGTGTTGCAGTAAATTCTTCAGTAACAAATGTTAGAAAATTGGAAAGAAAGGCCATTTTTAAAACGAGTCATTTCCATTTGTTTTCTTCTCGACATATTCATTTTGCTATCTTGAGATAACAGCACTGGATCTCCTCTGATACCAACTTCATTTCAAGTGTTTTGTCTAGATTTCGACTATTTTTCTTGTTATCTTGGGATATAAAGCTGGTTAACTGTTTTTTTTAGCAGTCATAAAATAAAATGAAAAAAGGCGGGTCACTGTGATTGGCCATGACATACCATTCCGCATAGCCCACACTAATGAGGTAAGTTTAGCCATCATTATAATATATATGTTTGTTTTGTGCTTTTGCAATTCTGGGGATTTGAGATTAATCAGTCGAGATCGAAGAAAACAATCAGAAATGAAACGTTATCACTGAAAAACAAAGTGAATAAAATGTATGGATGCATGTCTGCTCAGGGCTTCCATACATTAGAGTTAATTTGTGCATTAATTAGACTGAATACACGTCATGTGAGGCAGAGACGTTTTTGAAAATAACGACAGGATAAAGGTTATTTCCAACTGACTGACAGGAAAGGGGGACCAGCCTTTTCATTAACTTTACAGGATGACCTTTTGCTTGTTCAAATATACATCATATTTTTCTACATGACATCATCCCTCGAGCAGACAAAACATCCCCTCATAAACCTAAGAAGCGACTCCTCCCACTTACCGCATTCGAATGGCGTCCTCCCCCAGCGGTTCCCTCCTTCTCTTCTTCTCTGCTTCCTTTGCTTTCTTCTTTTTCCTCAAGCTGATCTTGTCTTTCTCCCTGCTCGTTCTCACCCTCTGCTCTTGGAGGGCTGTGTGTGGAGTCATAGCCTTGGATTTGGGGTCATTGTCTGTGATCGTGGACCTATGTCTCACCCTGTGGCCGTCTTCCCTCTCAGACCGCTGCCGCCTGACCCTCCTCACCACCAGGAACACCGCCAGGGCAAGAACCAGGAGCAGGCCAATTGCAATGGCTATCACCGCCCAGAGCCACGATGGGGTCGGCTCTTTGAGAGGGGGGAAAAAAGACATTAGGGCAGCATGATAAAGAGAGAAAATATAAGTCTATTTGGGAAATCTTAACAACAATATCTGAGGCATTTTAGAATGCTTCCAACTCCTAAACTTTTACAAAATGACCATCAAAACAGCTGCACACTGGAAGTGTAAAGGTGTTTTATTTGTTTTGTTTGGATTGTGCACGAGTGTGTGTTTGAGGAAGGACATGTGAGCCTACCTTTGACTTCCTTTATCACAGTATCCTCCCTGCTTCCTATTTCCTCTCGCACACCTCTTATACTAATGACGGCCTTCAGCTCGGGCCGGGTGGGGAACGCGGTATGCCTCAGCAGCAATACGGCACGCAGGAAACTGGCCGCCTCGATGGCATAGGGGAAACAGGTAGAGGGCAGACGGGAGCACGGCCTGTTGTCCACCTGGAGGAAAAGGAGGGAGCTGGCAAAGTGAAAGAGAGGGAAGGAAACAGTGAGGGAGAGAGCATGTACGTCATAACTGAGGCCTTTATAAAAGTGTAGGTGTGTCAGGAAAACTTAACGTAATGATGTCTGGAACCTTCTCAATGATTTGCAAAGAGTAACACCCTCTCATTAAACAAAACAAAATTTAGAAAACTGCCATAACTTAATGCAAAAGTGAACACATAGATTAGATAGATACATTTTTATATCAATATCCCTGTTAAATATTTTGCTCAGATAAGACTGCCTACATATACTTAATGGAGTCCCCCAGGGTTCTTTTCTTGGCCCACTTTAAATGTATCTTTAAATAAAAAAACAAAATATTAATTAACTTGTTACCCCTGAATTCTTACAGGGTTACTTATTCACTTATGTCCATCACAGCCTGAACTTTTCCCTGTCGGGGTCACAGAAAGCTGGACATGATGTAAAAAGGACGCTGTGGAAATCGAACATCACAGACGAGGTGACACAGTCTAACATAACATTCTATGTGTAACTGGATATGTTCAAAGTATCAACAATATAGTGGAACAGAGCAGAAAAAGGTATTGAGCAGCTTTATTACGTGCACAAAAATTACATCGGTCGTGCACCTGTCACACCACGCTCGATTGCTGTGAATTTTCCTGACTATTTCCTGGAGTGAAAAAATTAAGCTGTTTGTTTTCACACATGCAGCTCACACCAAATATTGCAGGAAAAGTTCAGGAGTTTTGAGCGTGTGAAAATACAAAGATACACATTTAATGCAAACGATACAATTGGAATAGCTGTGAATCTTTGAACATGTTGGACTGTCTTTAATACTTTGCAATTTTAAATTAACTCTCGCTTTTGTTTAACGCAGGAAAACTATATGGTTGTTTCCTAATGCTAGAGGTCAATTACATGCTACAGGCTTTTATTGTAAAAAGTACTTAATCTTCATCTCACCTGAGTATTGTTTTATCTTCATTGTACTGCGGCTCGATTATCTCTGCCTCACAAAAAGGATTTAAGCTCCTATAAGAGGGCTTGAATAAACAGCTTCCAGCCTGTACTCACACAGTTTGATATTTCCCTCAGCACCTACCCATTTGAGTCAGTCGGCGATGCCTGAGCCAGCAGGGTGGCGAGTTGCTGAGCATCAAAGTCAAACAAGTTCCTGTTGGGTGCTAGGGGGGCGGAGCCTCTCAGCTTGAGTGGCGACTGGAGGAGGACACTGAGCGCCCAAAGCAGGGAGCTGTTGGTGAATTGGCCCCTCTGTTGTGGGACGTTGACATGAAGGATCAATGTGCCTTTTGCCCAAAGGGGGCTCTGGTGTGTGAAGCAGTCGCTGCCGTCCCATCCACAGGGGGCGCTGTCGCATCCCTGCTCACAGTGGGAGTTGGCGTAGTGGTCGCGGCAGTACAGGATGTGGCTTGGACTGAGAAAACACATGAAAGAAAAAAGTTAGTGAAATAGTACATCTTTTATCACCCACAACCTTAAGATGTTTTTCTGGGTTGTCAAAATACTTTTCAAAAGAGCAGAATAGACATTTCAAAGAATCTTTTTAATGCACTGAAATCAACAATGAGGATAGGTCTAATATTAAATTCATGTTTTGCCTGAACCTAGGTACCTAAAACAAAAGAATAAGGATTGTTCTTTTCTATAATTTTCCTTTATTGATTAATGACAATTAAAAACAAATTACAAACAGACAAAACTAGTCGTAATTGTCCTGATAGCACTTCTTTCGTAGGTTACCTCTGATCGATTTCCTGAGTCTATTCAGCATAAAACAACACTTTAAAACCTAATGAATGGAAATAGTGATAAAATATGGACGCAAACAAGGAAAACGGGTTAAAAATAATATTTAAAACATGCAACAGTAAATAAGGACAATCATAACTGTTGTAAACCAGTAAAGGAAAACTTGAAATGCTCGGATTAATGGTGCTGAAAATGACAACCAAAGTCTTTTACTTGCAGTGGCTCCTCTCCTTAAGGCAGTCGAAGCCGTCTCTCAGACAATCGGGCTCCACACACTCTCTGTCACATGAACCGTTGCCGAACTTGTCCTTGCACTTTCTGTTGACTGGACACTGGCCCCACGGGTCATCAGACGCAGCTGCGGAGACACACACAAGTTAGGGTGTCAAAAGCTGCACATAAATTGCAATCATGGTTTGGCAGTTCTGTGGCTGAAATGGACTTCTTGTTGATTTGTACGGTTTCTGATATTTTACGGTATGTTTTTATAAATGTCTCCATGAGTGACACAAATACACGCACAGTATGTCTTACCCGTGTAAACTGCAGGATTTATCAGCACTAAGATGTGTCAGAGACAATCAATATCACGTCCACATCACTTATGCATGCTCTTAATCTTAATTGAAGCATATCAAATGTAATTTTGTGTGCAGTTTCATTTCTCCATGCATACAGCTCTCACTAAGTGTTTTATCGCATGGTCGTGTCACCCACATATTGAAAGCGCTCATTGTTTCAGTGCATTAGCAACTTTTCATAACAATGCAGGTCAAGCCATGAAAGGCGGCTCCTGATGCGGACCGTTAAAGGAAACAGGAAATGGCCCCGACATAAACAGGAAGTTTCCAGGAGAAACGAATAGCTGCAGGAAATGGAGTGGGCTGTGCCTTGATAAAGGTCGAAGGTTGTCACCGTGGCAATGAGGAATGTGATGGAGTCGGACAATGGGCTTGGCAGGTGTGTGCAGGATCATAAAGTCATAGTAGAAAAAAAAAAAAGCACGAACAATAGAGCTGAAATTAGAGATGTTGAGTTTTTTTAACACTTTGGTTTCATTTGGTCAGCAAAAAGAGGCCTCCCCCCCTGCAGTAAAAATAAAGATTATAGTTGTTACATTTTCTCTCCCAAAATAAATTCTGGTGTCAGGTTGCTCCTTCATTACAGTGCAAAAAGAGCAACACAAAGGAGCATCAAATGTAAGTGTAATACAAAAAACTACCGATTAATCAGCCAGCCGATAATAATGGCCGATATCGGCACATCCCTTGACTATTGGTATCGACTAATTTTATCACTGATATGTGCCGATATAACTAAGTTCATTCAATTTAAGTTTATAATTACTTTTTTTAATAACTTTTATTTATAATTGTTGATTTGTGTTTCAGACTGAAAATACAGACAAAAAAAACCAAAAACATCTTGACTTAATTATAAATCTTTTCCACAAGTGTTTGATAACAGCATTTAAGGGATCAAAACGATATTGGCAGATATTATTGGCGTCGGATTTGTTTCTCTCCCAGTTATCGGTATCAGCCCCAAAAATCCTCTATCGGTCGGCCTTACTAAAAACATAATGTGAATGATAAAGTGTTAAGTTGAAGAAGGTTTACTTAGAAGACACCGTGCCTAAAGAAAAGATAGCTAGAAGCATGATAAGTTTAGAGTATTTACTGTCATTGACAGTAGTATTGGCAGTTCAGACACAGACACAGGCTCTCTTTATTCAAGCTCCAGCTTCTGACAATGCCGATACTACTACTCAACCTTAAAGTTAAACATAAGAGTTTGTAGAGCTCACAACGATGTAGACCATCGCGTAGATAAACTCCTATATGCCTCACTTGAATTATTTCATCACTAACCTTTTCCTAGTGAGTTTATCAGCATAATCAAATCATCACATTTCAATTTCAGGTCACTGAATTTCTTGTCTCAATATTCTTTTCCTTTGCATAGATTTTTATTTGATATTTAAAATGTAATAATTACATAATAATAATAAATTGAAAATGTTATTAACCTGTTTCTTTAAGAGTTGAATTAAGTTCTATATTGCCCAAAAACACGTCTTTTCATATATATTTCAAAATAGTGAATCTGGCTGAGACGTTTACTTTAAAGCTCCTGTGAGTAGCATTCATGTTGTTTTGATTTTGGCGCCCCCCTGTGGACAAAGCGGGAGGATTTTTCTCTTTGTTAGTTTTCTGACACTGATTTTAAATGACTAACATGCAACTCACAATGAAGCTCCTCATCTCTCACCTACCCCGCAGCAGGAGTGACAGGCATATAAAATTTATATAAAGGAATCATTAATCGTCTATCTGATGGTCTCTGTTGCTTTCGTAGGTCGTACAGAGATAGCGGTGGTAATTTCTGTCTTGTTTTGTTACCCGCTAAAAACCCTCACAGGAGCTTTAAGTTCCCTCTGTCTAGACATGTCAGGTACTACTGAAAACCACTCATTAATAATAGTGATATGTAGTTTTTAGTGCCGCGTGCCCCATGTATGGAGGCTGTGTTCCTCAAAGCAGAGGCCCAGGTTCAAATCGGACCTGTGGCCCCTTCCTTGCATGGCGTCCCCCGTCTCAACCCCCGATTTCCGATTATCCACTTTCCTATCTCTACAATAAAGGCACAAAAATAAATATTTAAAAAAGTGATACTCAGACTATGGAAGCCACGTTTTCATGGAGTTCATCATGTAAAAATTTCGATCCTCTTCCTTCGGGCCACAGGACAGTTTAACCACACATTTACTTAAATCTACACGGATGATGAGTTCAATGTTCGTACAGAAAAAAAGACAAACGTGTTAAGAATGAGAACGCGTCCTCACCTTGACATGTCCAGCTCAGCCCGAGCAGAACAAACGCCCTCAGGGCCAACATCTTCTCCTTCCTCAGATTAGCAGCTGTTTGCCTTTTCTCCACTGCTGTCCGCCCGGTCCAGCTGTTGGGTAAACCTCCCTCTGATCTCAAGACGTGACTCACAGCCTTTCTCCCACTGGTGTCAATGTGTTTCTCTGTGGTGTCCGTTCACTCCTGCTGTTCACAACAAGAAGTTAAACTCTGAGCATGTCGCACATTTCCATCACCAATCCCACCGACACCTTCCAGTACCACCACCCAGCCCACTTTGTCTACTCGCTGTTTTTTTTTTTTTTTTTTTTTCAGAGGCCCTGCGGATATCTGGACAACTTCCTGCCACTGTGTGGAGAAGAATAGGAGGGTGACGACTGTATGTGCATGTGTGTGCGTGTATTTGCAACTCTTTCTGTGGCTCCACTCGTAAAAAAAACCCCCAAAAAAACAGTATGGGGTAAACGTTTAGAGCAGCCCTTATTTCAACACACTAACACGCTGCGGGGTGTGACGGTACGGCATGGTTTGAATTTGACCTTTACAAGGAAGTGTAGAAGTACACACACACACACACACACACACAAATAACGGTTTGGTCCAGCAGCTGAGTCAAAAAAGAGACTGCCAGTCCAATGTAGACGACTGTAAACTCTGCTTCACAAAGGGAACAGGACACTGAGGGCACAAATGGTTCTGTCTCAATCACAACAAAAATCGTTAAGATCAAGTTTTCCACACATTTTAGGGCCACACTGAAGAAAAAATAAGCTCAGACTTTGGGAATAAGGTTATGATTTTACAAGCCCCCCTACCTCAGAAAAGACTCATTTTCTTCAACACTCTTATCAGAGTTCAGGCTTTTATGAAACCTAAAGTAAAGTGGTACTTCACAAGAAGCTCTGCGTTTCTTCATGTTGGTGCAGGTGGCTGGCTGCTCCTCTGATATTCCCTTCAAAATCACACTTTTCTTTGCATGTAACAACACATTTTATTTCACTCTTGAAGTTGAAATGAGGGTTGAGAAGACTCTTGAGGGAACTTTGTTTTTAAGGAGCATTATAACCTTTAACAACAATTTCAACAACAACAAAAAATTACTGTAGTGCTTAAGACGTTCCTCTGAAGTGACACAACAGCACTTTAATGTGCTTCAGCTATAGCCTGCGCCTGGAAGAAGCGACCAGTGTGTGCATGCCAGGATTTGAATGAAATGTGAAATCGGTCATTTTGGCAAAGTCAAAGTCGATCATGTTGTGAAGAGAAGAATAATACTCAGCAGTTTACTTCAACATAGAGCTCTGTTGTCCTTAAATCCACTCTCTTTCTCCAGCTGTGGATTTGGAGCTCCTCGTTCCATGCAGAACTCCTCCCAGGGCTCATTAAATAAATCCCCAGCTACACTGAAAGTACACCCCTGATACTTTTTGGGGTCACACAGTCCTAAGTCCATCTTTTTAAACACAGAACAGAAAACCTGACGAGAGAGTGGCGTCGTCTTTTCCTCCAGGCAGTGGTTGTAGTAGTGCCTGTAGACCTCGGACATGTTTGAGAAGACCGGCTCCAGGTACAGCTTGGAGGCGGACGCCCCGCAGCAGTACGAGGGCGCTTTCGGCAAACTCTCCAAGAACTGGTTGAGAAAACGATGCTCCGAAGCTTTCCGGGACGTCCTCTGTGTTTGCTTCTTGGTGTTTTCATCTAGATTGTCCGGCTCGGATGAATTTTGCGCCCAGTTAAGCACCGACCACTCTCCAATCCCCAGAGTGGCGAGGAACATCTTTTTGCAGACTTGTCTTCTGTCACCGTCGACCATCAAGTGATACCGCATTGAAACTGATCTTCTGGATTTAGTCAAAGGAGCTCGTGTCCGTTCCACTGGGTCACAGTCGACTAACCCGGACACGTAGATCTTTCTCTGAGCCCAGTTCATACACTGCCAGAAACGGGTGAACAACACGTCCCTGGCTTCTTCACTGAAGTCCGCACAGAAGCGGTTCGATGCCCTCCTGCAGGCGCCGGAGGTGCATCTCGCTCCGATTGTCCTCTGAGCTTTAGTGACAGTCTCGCCGTCTTTCTTTCGTTTGCTGATGTACGATTTTCCCTCCATCCTGAGCTGCTTCTGTCGGTTTTGTTTCCATGTTAGCGGCTTGGCGACCCTCGATTTCTTTCTTGCCGGGCCCTCCGGTTCAGTGGGACTCGCCGGTTCTGCAATAAACAGAGACATGTTTGATCAACTTTAAGGCTAAGATAGATAGAGAGATACTCTATTGATCCCGAGGGAAATTCAAAGCATCGAGTAGCAGTTTACAAAAGACAAGCACGACATTTGATACAAATAAACAAACAACTGCTGTCCTTTCCCCCCCATACATATATATTAACCCTAAACAAAGATTTAAGTAAGCCCCTACATGAGTTAAAATGAAACCTGTGCAATTAACTAACACACATTTTGAATTTTTCTGCTTCTTTTTTAAAAACAATTTCTCGTCTAGTTTAGAAGTCCTTACATTTAGGACACCTAGAACTTGACAAATGTCTTATAAAAATGAATTTGACTTTGGCATCCAACAATGTGTGCCAAAATAGCTGGTGAAAGACCGTGTCTACTTCTGTGTTTATGTGGTGCTCCCTCTAGAGGAACCCTCCAGTAACACAGCGTTGTGGAAAGGCAAGTATGTGAAAATTTACAAACACGACGCGGCAGGTTGTCTACTCATACGCGTGGTTCAAAAGCAAGTATATTTGAGCCCTTAGCTCCTTCAAATCTGGAATCTGAAGGTAGTAAAAAGGCCAATAAATGTCTGAATGGTTCAGTCACACTTTATTTATTTATTTATTTTTTTAAATGTACATTTGTGACTGAACTTGGCATTTACTGTGATAACTGTTGTTATAATTATCCAACAGTTGGAGGTTTTTCATACAACTGTAAAAATATGCATCCTGTCAAGACATTTTCAGGATTCAGGGAAAATCTCACGTGAGTCCTTCAAATCTGGGATATGAAGGAGGTAGTTAAAAATGCCAAGGAATGTCCGAATAGTTCTTCTCTGTGATTGTGAATTGTTTGTTGAAGTGATTTTTTTAATTTTCTATTTTAATATTTATTTTTTTCCCTCTGTCATGATGCTTTTGATGTAGTGTGAGGCACTTTGAATTGCCTTGTTGAAATGTGCTGAAGAATAAACTTGCCTTGCCTTAGCTGTTTAGTAAGTAGCTGAAAAAGACTTCTCACCCAGTGTCACTTGGACTGTATAGCACACTGGAGAGGACGTAGGGCTCTGTTGTGGACACTGGGTCACAGCGTTCAGTTTGTTCTTCTTTGTTGCTCCTTTCTGTGCCCAGTTGAGCACGGACCACTCTCTGATCCCCAGAGTGGACAGGAACATGTTCTTACACACTTGTTTCCTTTTGCCGTCCACCAGCAGGTGATAACGCAGTGAAACCGACCGTCTGGACCGGGGTCCCACAGCTCGAGATCTTTCCACCGGGTCGCAGTCAACTTGTCCTGAAACGTACAGTTTCCTCTGAGGCCAGTTCATACCGTGCCAGAACTCATCGAAGAGTTTTTTCCTGACATCTTCGTCGATTTCATCACAAAGGCGGTTAAAAGCCTTTTTGCACACGCTGGAGGTGCACCTGGGTCCCACTGTTCTCGGCTGCTTTGTGACGATCTCGCCGTCTTTCTTGCGTTTGCTCGCGTACATTTTGCCCTCCATCCTCAGCTGCTTCTGTTTGTTTTGCTTCCACTTTGTAGGATCTGCAACTTTAGCCTTTTTCCTGTCAGCACCGTTCTTATCCAGATTAGTGTTTCCATTTGTAGCAGCTGTTTTCAGGAATGCTGAGAAACAAACAAACAAACATCATTTTTATTTACAAGTGGTTTCCAACACACACACCTTTAAACAAAATATACGTTACACATTGTCAGTCTAATCTCTGTTTCGATCGGAGACAGCACACCTAAACATGGGACTAAATCATTTCAATTATCTTTTTTCTTCTTGTTCTTCGCTGCCTCCAAGGCTCCTTTACACACATGCAGAACATCAACAGATATTATTATTATTATTATATATAAGAGCCATGATGAAAATGCCATCTTGATATTTTTGGCATTTCCAGACCTCGTTGACAAATTACGATTAATAACTAAGCTGCCAATCACAGCTGTCTTACCGTAAAACTTCTATTAAGGGCGCAAAATGACCCTTATTCATTTGGAACAGGCGTCAAAACGAGACGGGCTTTTCATTTATTTTCAAACAAAACTCGTACACGACTAAGACAGGAACGACTATGAAGTTGTAAATTCACACCAGAAAGATTTATTATGAAGATTTCTGAACCAACAGGCATTCTCATATTTGTCAGTGGATTAAAGTGAATATAAAAAAGTAGTAATAAGCAGAGATGGGCTTCAATCGAAGAAAAGCATTTGCAAAATTATTAATTCAACTACACATTCTGATAGTTTTATGACATAAACATTTAATATAAACGTCACCTGACAACTTTAAAACAGGAACAAAACTCTTAACATGAGAGTAAATTCACTTTTAAAGCATGACCCCGATGAAGGCCACAAGCTGAATGTGTCGGTCTAATGAAGTTAATAAAGTTGAACTGCATACTCCAAATGCTGCTGGGAGCATTTTGACCTCTTTAAATCCACTTTTTCCATCACTACACCACACTATTACTTACTTCTGCCGGCACCGGGAGGAGCTGTACTCTGAGACAGAAACCTGGGGATCGTCTGTGGCTCTGCTGTGGTTTCTGAGTTGGACATTTTCCTGGCGGATCCATCTCTGTGCATGTCAGATTTCCTGCTTGTACCAGTGACGTGCAGATGCTCTGGATGAACAGAAAAGCATCAATGCATCGTGTTAAGACATGTGCAGTGGTGTAGTGGTGTCTAAACACTGTACCAAATGTTCTTTTTTTTAAGTGGCCCGTCCAGCAGACGATAAACGGCCTCTGACATAAACAGTGACATGTATGACTACTCTTGCATATTCAGTGTGTAGTATCAAAGTAAGTAAGAAAGGTCCCTTCACCATCCTAGGAAATACCCTGCACTACAACCCTGGACATTAATGTCAATAATGTACATTACATTCAAACAAACAGGGTTACTGTGTGAGCTCACCTGAGGGAAAGTGGTGCAACCCAAAAGTCTCAGAGACAGTGGTGGCTCTGTGAACAGGGAGCTCATTGGTGGGTTTGGGAAGGAGACCAACATCCTCCATTGCTGCAATGGCTGAAATACAAAAAAAAAAAACAGGTTGTCACGTAGCCTACTGTATCGGGTTTTGCAGGTCTGACATGCATGAAAAAGGTAAGTCCAAACGGCGGTAATACGTGTAATACTAAATATTGTGTAGCTAAATGCTAACATTTTTTGAATGACTCGTCGTTTGGTGTTTGCTTACATCGTGTTATACATTTGAAAACGTCCCGTAGACCCGTCGGTTCCATCCAGATTAAGTCTCAGGTTCCCCCCACTATTCACTCAGCAAGCAGCCTCACGTTTTGTGTTTATAAATATTCAAACTGGCTGCTCTCTCTCTGCAGACTGGCAGCTGCCATGTCTGCGCATGCGCACTGGCGACCGAGACGAAAAACAACGTGTGAATCCTGTCATTCATAGATAAATGATTGTCCAACAGTGTTTGAAGACGCATTAAGGTACTTATGTATATGGAAATATACTCCACTAGTCCTGACCTAAGTAGCCTATATTATTAGCCAATTATTATGAGCAAAATGTGCATAAAGTAGAAGGCTAAAAGTGGCATTCTTCAGTAAAATGATGATGACTTTTTTTTTTACATTGTCAAAAATGTGATCACTTATTTTGTTCATTCTGGCACACACAATAATATACGGAGCCCCAGAAGTTTCAAAGTAGACACAAAGGGAAACATATTTTAAGGACGAGTTATTTATAGGGGCTTGAGGTTAAAAACAGAGGGAACAGATATATCTCTGCTCATCCTCCTTCTGACATGAAAGCAAGGGAAGGAAGGAAGCTATCAGGGAGTTCAAAGTTTCTGCTCATGGTCTCGGCCTTCAGTCGTCTTAATGGCTCGCAGAACATAAAAGGACAACTCACTTATGGGCAGCAAGGTTATTATAGTTTAGGATTAATAGTGTTTATTTCGTTGTGAGCTTTAAAAACAAAATCAGTTCAGTTTTAATCAGTGTTTATTGCTGTCAGTTTTTAAAAAAATGTTTTTAACAGAACAGCAAATTGCAAAACACAAGGACAACGTCAGAAAACGAGACGACAAAATGTGCAATTTTTAAATTTTGTCTTCGTGTTTTGCACTTCAGGGTCACTGTAAAATGGCCATCTATTTGAAAGCAATATACAAGTCTTCAAAATTCATGTCAGACTTGATTTTTCTCACATACAAAATTTTGGTATGCCTGTTTGACTGATTTACTGCAATGTTTATATTGTTTCATAATGTGTCCTGATTTACTTTATTTTGATTTTACCGTTGATGTTGTCATTGCTTATCTTGCTTTCTGTGTACTCCATAGACCAGGGGTGGGCAACTGGCGGCCCCCATCAACCCTCAAGGTCAAATTTTACACATCAATTAATTGGAAACATGAAGAAAACGTGACTAAATCTGCCATGAAATCATGAAAACCAGAAAAATGTCCATAATAATATTTGATCACTGGCATATGTTGAGTTAAATTTGAGACATAATTGACTGTAATCGTTTTCGTGTCCTACAATTTGGCCCCATCTGGCAGTGAGAATGAAATGAATGTGGCCCTTCCTGTCCCCAAAGTTGCCCCTCCCTGGAGTAGACTGTAGGTGTACTCATGCTGCAAAACAAATGTCCCCTTTGTGGGACAATAAAGAATCTGACCACGAGATGGCGCTGTCCGACTGTTTGTTACTTTCGACGTATCAAATTACCACTGTACTGTACTCACACGTGGTTATGCATTAACAACGTAAAGACACTGTCGTTTTTGAAGTTACCTTTATGAAACTAGGACCTCTTGAAGGGAAGGTAAACTCACAATAGAGCGTGTGTCCTCCTTCCTGATGGCAGACTCAGAGGGGACTTACCATAGAGGCGATAAAAAAAACAACACTTTCGGTTTCTCTTCGATGGTTTCACCTCGCCGACAGCTTGAGCAGGAGCTCGGGAATCATTACCTGACAAGTTCGGTTCATTAGGTGAAGTTTAATCGTCTTTTTCTACCTTCTCAGACGATTACAAAGCCTCCAAAACATCAGCGTTGAAGACATGTAAGTTGGATTTGAAAAACTGAAACGATAGCCTGCTAAGCCAGACGGAGCTAGTTAACATTACAGTAACTCACTTACTTTAACATTTGTATGTATGTTGACTCAGTAATACTGATAGTGATCTTGTATTTTGGAGTGTTTTCCTAATTTCGGTGATTCTGTGCGTCAGTTTGTTTGTCCTCGGCTTCCTGCCAAAACTGTTTCAAAGAAATCAGCAGGGTGGAAGAAAATGAAAGTAAAGCTGAACACAATCTGCAGCAGAGTGAGAGCAAAGTAAAAAAAAAAGGTGCACAAAGGTGAATTATTTAGATTTGAATTTGATATGTTTCTGCCCACAGTGGTCATCTTTTATTTCTTTATGTGTGCATGTGTTCATCTGTGAAACTCTTGGGACTTTATTGCAGCTTTTTACATTACATGTTGTCAAAGATCATCATCTTTTTTGTTCATCCTGGCTCATTTATACATTATTTTGTGCGCTTAATAAACAAGAATACAGACATATAAGAAGTACAGTAAAGGACAGAAGAGAAGGTAGTGAGAAAAACAAAAACAAATCAAGAAGATTTGTGTTTGTGGGGGGAATTGGATCCTTCTTTTCCTTACATATTTTATTATTCCCTGAGGGGAAATTCTGGTTTTACACTCTGTTATTTACAGACATGCTTCTCACACACACAGGCCTGAAATACACACATGCACAAACAGAACATGTGGACATGCATTAGTGGAGGGATGTCAGAGTGGGGTTGCTACAGAGAGCACACCAGAGCCGATCTGGGTTCGGTGCCTTGCTCAAATGCACCTTGCACTTCTTGGGAAGTAACCACCTGGTAGATTAATAGGTGGTGATTTAATGCCCATCCAGCTCCCTGTGATTTGCTCACATGCAGCTGAGTGAATTATTGTATATTTGTCTCCGTTCTCCTCTATTCCTGCTGGAGCAATAACTAAGTGAAAAAAAATATATAAAATATTTTTAATTTTCTCCTGAACAAATCCCCAAAAACCTTCCCAACTCTGAGTGCTTGTTTAAAGAATATACCCACCTGTGCAGCTGAGTGAATTATTGTATCTCCGTTCTCCTCTATTCCTGCTGGAGCAATAACTAAGTGAAAAATATTTTTAATTTTCTGAACAAATCCCCAAAAACCTTCCCGACTCTGAGGGCTTGTTTAAAGAATATACCCACCTGACCCAAAGCAAAGACAGCTGTAGACTCTGCACATTTTATCACACTCAAAAGTATATTGAAGAGATCTCAAGAGGGAAAAGTTTTCCCTTTAAACACAACACGTAGGAATAAGTCTAAACAGGTAAGCTGATTTCACTGCATTTACTAACTTCAAGAGAAAGAGGAGTGCAGACACCTCAGTGAATTCATTAATTTGATTTCCCTACCTTAATGAAAACGTACTTCTGCTTATCAAGGCTTGTTCTTCCTGATTATAGAACTATTGCTGTTAATCAGTTAGTCCCTACATGTGAAACCTGACTGAGCACGTTACGGTTGACTTGAATGCCTCTGACTCTCTCTTTCACTTTTATTTGCAGACCCCGTACACTATGCAGAAAATGAGCTCCTTTTTCTACCTGCTCTTCGTCTGCCTGGATGTGTGCGTGGTTCACGCCGTCCGCTTGGCCCAGCTCTACCCTGTCCTCCTCTCCTACCCCTTCATCGCCCTGTGGGGAGGAGGCTTGACCCGGGCTGTCCTCCTCGCTCTCTTCACCCTCAACTACCCTGGAAGCTCGCCGTGGATGAGCAGCTTCGCAGGCCTGCAGAGTTTAGGAGTTCTTTGCTTCCACTTCCCCGCGTACACCTCTCTCCTCTGGATCCTGGGGCAGCCCACCGCGGAGGCGGTGTGGGGGTGGCACTCCTGGGAGAGGGTGGGTGGCTCCATTTTGGTTTTTACACTACTATGATAGTCGTAGTTAGTTAGAGGATAGATATGTGAGAAGGGAGCTCCCTCACCATGATGTGTGTTCATGTGTTGGTGGAAAAGTCATATTTTTTCTCTCATAACAAACCTGGTAAAGAAATAATTAATAATAACGTGGCATTGTGCCTTGCTAAAGGGCTCCTTTCATAGATGGTGGGTAGGTTCTTTGAATGCCAAAGGTGGAGTGTAAATGATTACAATTACTTGAGTGCACACCAGGCAATCCGTACTGTGCCCAAGCAGACTTGTGCGGACGCAGTCTTGACCGAGGGTAGCACATTATTGTTCTAGAAAGAAGTACAATTAACACACTTTGTTGATCTAGTGAGTGATCACATTTTCTGTATGTGAAGGTTTTATAACTTGGTCTTTAAAAGACTTAATGGTGATTATCAGTAGCAACAAAAAAATCCTCTAGCAGGAATAAAACTGAAACCAAAAACCAAACCAGTCTGAAGAGAGAGAAATCCACTCAAACATTTTCCAGACTCATCAGAAAAATGAAAGTATTTTTGTCTAGCCTGTGTCATATTTGTGTTGCAGGTGTGTCAGGGTTACGTCGTGACGCTGGTGGCATGGCTCTACTGGAGTCAGTACGTGTCGTCTCTGTTGCTCTCTTGGGGACGATACTTCTCGTCTCTGTGGACTGGGGGGGCGTCAGAGGAGCCCCAAGATAATACCAGTTCCTCACTGAAGAGGCTGCTGGGATACATGAGGCCCTATGCGGGGCGCTTTGTAGCCGTGTTGTTGCTCGTTCTTTTCTCTTCTTACGGTAAATCAGACGTCGATTTAGCTCTCGTTGTTTTCTGTGCATTTTGCTGTTGTTGTTTGTTTTTTTGTTTTTTGCACTTTCTTCCACAAACCTGTGAACTTAATGTATCATAAATGAGTGTAAACTTCTGCCCTCAGGTGAGATGGCCATTCCTCAGTACACTGGTCGTGTGGCTGACTGGATCCAGAATGAATCGGCACCGGATGCTTTCACAGAGGCCATCACACGCATGACGTTTATGACTATCGGCAGGTAATTAACCCCTCGTATAAAACCGTTAAACTATCATTTTAATGTATTTGTTTCACACAACATATGTAACACATACACCTTGATTACCATTAATGAACGATTAATTAGTTTTTGTATTTTGCCCTCATAGTTCACTGACATGCTCTCTACTGTAAATGAGCTCAACTATTAAAACTGGGATATGTTTTCTAATGAAAGAGTGCATATCTGATTCAATATTTTGTGGTTATTTATTGAATATTTCAAACTGAAATAAAAGCATCGCTTGAAATGAAGACGACACATTTTAGTTTTAAAGTAGAAATGAACTTCTCTAAAACAGTAGAAAATAAATAACTTGCTTTTCTCGCAGAAACAGTTTTTCCGCACATTTGGCTTCTTTTTGTTCGGTGTCGTCTTCCCCAAAGTCAAAATGTGTCCAAACGACGGACATTGATTCCATATCGTGGATTGGACGTGTCGTCATGTGACTGCCCTGAAAATAATCGAGATAATTCACATGGGCAAGATTACGTCGGTTAGAGGTTCTGAATGTCGTTTTCAATTAATTTTCGATTAATTGCCCAGCCCTAAACACTAGTAATAACACGGCAAACTTAATAGGGAAACTCTAAATCCATGGAATACAAGATGAGTAGAGTTAGAAAACAGCAGTTAAATATGTTATTTTAGGCATCTTTTGTAACGGAGAACGTTTTTATGCCATACAGGAATACATATTTAATAGTCAGCCATGGTACAGAAAATGTTTTTATTTGAACATTGTAAGTTCAGGCGGTCGTTTATAGTGTAAGATAACCTCTGTGGTGATTGTTTTGGATGCTTTACACCTCCTCTGTTTTATTTTTCAGTGCTGTGCTTGAGTTTTTCTGCGACCTTATGTACAACAGCACCATGAGCCTCGTGCACACCTTAGTGCAGAAAGATGTCTTCCAGACCGTCATAAAGCAGGAGATCGCCTACTTTGATGACAATCCAACAGGTGAGACATGTGCATACTGTAAATCCTGTCAGTTCTCTGCCTACTTACAAAGGGTTTATTATTCCACAAGGTTAATGCACGTCTTTTTTTTTTTCTTCCTCAGGTGAGCTGGTGTCACGCATAACCACAGACACTAATGACATGAGTGAAGCCCTGAGTGAGAAACTAAGTCTCCTGATGTGGTACTCTGGACGTTTTGGCTTCCTCCTGTGGTTCATGGTGAGCCAGTCCTGGAAAATGACCCTGCTCACCTGCATGGGTCTGCCCATCATCTGGGTCATACCCAAGCTCACAGGAAGCTTCCACCAGGTAAAGAGGAGCACCCTAAACATCACGTAGTCTTTAAAGGAAGAATGTGCGACTTTTTGATCCAGTAGATGTCGCCCTTGAGCGCCAGCGTGAAACCAAAACAAACTGCCGTTTGGCCACGCCTGTGCCGGGCTTTTATATGAAGTTTTATGGTATTTCTAAATGTTTATAAACTCTTGACTATTTTGGAATTCAATCCATTTTTTTTCAGGAAATTGCTGCTAAAGTTCAGGCGTCACTGGCTAAGGCAAACCAGGTGGCCACAGAAACCTTCTCCTGCATGAAGACGGTGAGGAGCTTTGCCAACGAGGACGGAGAGACGGAGAGGTACAAACGGCAGCTGGACGATACGTACGCTCTAAATAAACAGGAAGCAGCAGCGTATGCGGCCTCTACCTGGGCAAACAGTGTAAGTGGAAAACTCAGTTTTGTAATTTCGCATTTTTCAACCTAGTGACACCTTTCAGTGTTGAAAAATGAAGCCATTGTAGAAGAGCAAAACAAACTGCAGTTCATCTATTGCCCACTCGAGGCTTCTTGCAAAAGTAAAGTAATAAATCCCATATTTAAAAAATCATTTTACTCATGGTCTTTCCCTGGTAAAACATTTTTTTTAAGCCTAGGAGTTACTCATACATTTGCATAATTAGGGGCATGGCTGAGTTGACTGACAGGTGGGCACATTGTTTGCTTAAAGCCCACCTCAGCACCGACTCACCTATTTGCTACATTGATCATAAGTTAGGTTGAGATAGCATTTCCAATATGGTGCCAGCCAATCTTAGGACTTCAGTTGCC
Organism: Labrus mixtus; assembly: GCF_963584025.1. Lineage (NCBI taxonomy): Eukaryota > Metazoa > Chordata > Actinopteri > Labriformes > Labridae > Labrus > Labrus mixtus. Next base: position 9,976,565 of record NC_083622.1, on the reverse strand, counting down.
TCTTTAGAAAGCATTGGCCGATGTCATCCATGTTTCATTAAACCTATGTATAACATGTAAATGATTCTTTGTATTCTCCCAGATGACCACTCTGGCCCTGAAGGTGTGTATTCTGTACTATGGGGGGACTCTAGTGACCAGGGGTACCGTCAGCAGCGGAGACTTGGTGTCATTTGTCCTCTACGAGCTACAGTTTGCCTCAGCTGTTGAGGTGAGCGACGGGCCAATATATCGTTTGAATGAAGTGTTATGTCCTTGGTCCAACTTTCTTTGCATTTTACTCAAAAGAAAAATCATTTAGTCAATTTCCACTAAGGCCTCTTTTACGTTCACCTTTCCCCCAGGCCGTCATGCGTTATTACCCCGAGGTGAGAAAGGCAATCGGTGGCTCTGAGAAGATCTTTGAGATTTTGGATCGCAAACCTGAAGTACCCGAAGACGGCACTTTAGCACCTGAAAGTCTTGAGGGACACATTCAATTCCAGCACGTGTCATTTTCCTATCCTAAGAAGGAAGAACAAAGCACTCCTGTGTTAAAGGTATGTTTGTATTTATGTGTGTTTATTATACTCTCCCCGTATAGTTCTTTTACCAACTCACTCTGCTCCTCCCATCTGCCAGGATGTGTCTCTGGACATTAAACCGGGCCAAATCACTGCCCTAGTGGGTCTTAACAGGTCAGGGAAGTCCACCTGTGTGAAGCTGCTGGAGAGATTTTACCAGCCCGAAGAAGGACAAATCCTACTGGATGGAAAACCACTCCAAAACTACAAAGACCAGTACCTACATGAGCAGGTGCGTTGTCTCTTGTCACAAGGCATTTTCTCCTTTTTTATGTTCCGAACCAGCAGCACTATGGGGAATTGTTTTTGAGGGTTTCTATGTGTGGAGCCCTGTCCAAAAGACTCAGGCAACACCTTTTGTTTTGTATAGAAACTCTTACTGTTAAAGGAGCAATATAACTCTGACACCTAGTGTTTAAAATGGGCACTGCAGTCCAAATTCTAAACATTGTAGAGAGCTGTCTCCCCCCGCCCCCTCCTCTCTAGAGTCGATGCTCATGCAGGTTGCCATGTGGTGGACACTGAAGCTTCAGTGTTTAGCCAGCTCTGCATCAGTCTGTAAACTTCTGCTTTCTAACCTCTCTCCATTTTTCAAAAGCATCTCCAATATTGATCCTAGTTTCTGCTTGTGCAGCTTATTAGAAAAATCCTGAGGCTTTTAAAGCTGGGTAGAATCAGTTATTTCACTGCTTTGCTGGTGTTTTAATTTTCTCCTGACACTTGCTTTTTTAATTGTATGTCGACTGGTCACAGAATTTTTAGGACACTTTCAAATATTGCGCCTGGTTTTATCCTCCTGTTGCCATTCATTTCTGAATAAATTCTCAGAGAAAGCTGTGACAGTTACAAAGTCACAAACGTTTCCTCTCCATCTTGTTTGTTTTTGTAGATCGCTGTGGTGAGTCAGGATTGCGTGCTGTTTGCTCGCTCCGTGCGGGAGAACATCAAGTATGGCTTAGAGGATGCTACGGACGATGACATGTACAGAGCTGCCAAGCGGGCCAGTGCGCACGACTTCATCATGGAGCTGTCGAGTGGATACGACACAGGTTTGACCCACAAACTTAGCCTCCATATATGCAAATGCTCGAGCGGGGATCTTCACGGGATCTTTTTACTCCCTGGAACAATTTGTAATAAAAGTTGTTCATTATTCATTGTCCTTCATTTTATTAAAATAACACACATATATAAACCTAGTACTCAACGAGGGAACAATGAACAACTTTTATTTTTTTTTATCTTGTATTTTTGAGTCCGCCTGTCTTGTAAAATAAGCTTGCTTCATAATTACATAAAGCCATTCATGTGTCGTATTAGGATGTTGTTAGGTGGGGGTTATTTCTGGGGGCAATCAGGCTTCAGCATGGTATGGGCTAACTGGACCTAGTGTGAGTGCGCCCTTACAGGTCACTTGATGAAGCCCTGACCTGCTATAAGTATGACACATTAAATATATGTGTATGTTGGATAGATGCCGGAGAGAGGGGAGGCCAGGTGTCAGGAGGACAGAAGCAGCGCATTGCCATCGCAAGAGCTTTAATCAGATGTCCTAAAATCTTGATCCTGGACAACGCTACCAGTGACCTGGACCCAGAGAATGAATACCAGGTAATATTTTCTTCTAATGTTTCCCATTCAGCTAATTTTTTTAAATACTGTTTTCTACATGTGCAGTAACACCGAGTCATCGCTGTACTCATCAGGTCCACCAAGCTCTGCTGAACCAAACCAAGGACTGCACCGTGCTGTTGATTTCCACCAAGATGAGTGTCGTTGAAAAGGCGAATCACATCATTGTACTCAACGAGGGGACGGTGGAAGAGGAGGGCAGTCACGATGAGCTGCTGGAGAAAGACGGTTTTTATGCCGAGATGGTGAGAAAGCAGAATACCGGCTTTCACCGTCAAGGAGAGGAGGGCAACGGTTCACAATGATAGAAAGCAGTGGTTGCACTAGAGCCAGAGAAGCAGTCAAGTCACTGGAGGGTTAGTGGTAAAATGTCCCGACTTTAAAGCCTGATTTATATTCCTACCTTGAGTCTACACTTTAGCTACGCCAAAGTGACCTCTACGTCTTTGTGTGTGTGTGTTTGTCTGCATAGCTCTGCATTGCTTTGCCTGTAACCAAACCACTACTTAACAATGTGATTACCATGCCAGTTACTGTATATAGCCAGTGTCCAGTTCTGCCACATTCTCTGCTACTTTGACTAAATGACTAAAAAACCATGGCGACTGGAACCGAGCATATTATGTTGGGTTTGGAGCTGATAAATACTGTCCTAGTGCTCTTCCTTCTGCAGAATTTTGAAAACGGCCCGATACAGAAAATGTTGTAAATGCAAGGATTACTCAACTATCTAGCGGACCAATGGCAGGGCTAGCAGTCTGCATCGTTTCAAGGTGTAGTCACATTTTTGAGAGGGTGCACGTCAGGCTATGTACAGTACGTAAGTTCCTGCGTAGGTCCAGGGCTTCACAACCGTAAGGCATAGATTACATGTAGAAGTATAAATCAGGCTTAAGCCGATTGGGCAAATTAGAAGATAAATTATGCATCACCTTGTGCAGCTCTCCGGGGTTAAGATACCCATTTCATTTTCTTCACCCTACTGTCATGTACGAAGGAGTGTACGTGAGCTGACAGGTACATGTGGTACCAAGATTACATTTTCATTGCATTTTTTTTTATTTAACTCGCCGTGTTTGGTTTCTCCATTTTGACCTGGTCCAGTTTATATTGTATTTTTTAATTTTATTTATAAAACTAAACTCAAAAGAACATCTTACACATATTTTTAAAGTTGCTCTTAAATTATTATATTTGTCCCCAAAGATTTATTTATTTGGGCTTTTTGTCTGAAGCAGATAGAGTGGGAAAGATAAATGACATGCGGGAATGGAGCCAAAGGTCGGCCGTCAGAGACCCTATTACCCCTTATTATTTTTAATAAATTTTTTAGATATATTTTTGGGCTTTTATTCCCTTATTGTACAGACAGGACAGTGGATAGAGTTGAAAAGCAGGGAGAGAAAGAGAGAGAGTGGAAAATGACATGCGGGAAAGGAGCCACAGGTCGGATTTTAACCTTGGCCGCCCGCTTGGAGTACTACAGCCTCCGTACATGGGGCTCCCGCAATAACCACTGCTCCACCAGCGCCCAGGAGCCCCTTGGAATGTAAGTGTCTTGACAGACAATTTATCAATTTTTTTTGTATAAAATGATTTAGCTTTTAGTTCTTTTAGTTGCTTTGAATGGTAAAGAATCCAGTAGTACTTGTTTATTTGAATAGAACCCTTTATTGTGAGAATTCCCTCAATATTATGGATTTGTCAAGAGTGTTTTCTGTTTGAGAATATTTCCTCTTTTCCTGCACTCAAGCAGTAAGTGAGTAAGTTGTACTTGAACTCCTTGTTTTTTTTTTTTTTTTGGACTGTTATGAGAGAAACATGAAAACTTGGATCAGACGGCCTTGAGTGAGTCGTGTGAATCCAAACAGCTTGATAAAGATTGATTCTACTTGGAGTGGGTGATGTGGATAAAAAGCCGTTGATTTTTAACATTTGTCTCATTAAACCAAAGGAGAGCATTTAATGGACAACTGCTTAACGATGGTATCATCAGATCATCTAATAGTACTGACCAATGGGAAGCTCCCATATGCCCGTTGGCTTTGAATGGAATTGATTATGAAGAATTTCTATAATAATCCCACTTTGGTGTTAACACTTTGCAAATGTAGATTCTGCTAATTCTGTATCCTGAATATTTAAGATTTGGTTGTCATGTATTTTTCATTTTCTAGATGCTTTTGTACTCTTTCTGTATCTCTGTCTCTTAGAAATGAACGTTTATCCATCATTAAATCTTTTTCTGTCTTTTCTGGTATTATTCTGACTTGTTATTGTTTTTAGTTGCCGTTGCCGAGCTTTCTGTGAACATGCTGGAATTTATGGAAAGGTAATATAATGTAATGTCTTTTAATTATAATCCTTAAATATTTTCTACCAACTCAGCAATCTGCAGAAGAGGGTTAGGGCCATGCATGAGAAATAAACACATTTCCAGAAGAAAAAAAGTCAGAATATCAAGAAAAAAGTCAGAATATCAAACAAAATAAGTCAAAATGTTGAGAAAATAAGGCAAAAATGTTTGGAATAAGTAGAATTACAATTATGATAATTAATTCAAAGTATCGAAATACCGAGAATATAGTTAAATACAAAAGAATAGAAAAAACACGTTTGTGAAATTTCGAATTTATTTTGAGTGTTTCAATTGTATTCACGCCATTTTAACTTTATTCTTGACATTTAGATGTTTTTCTCTAAATGCAAAATGAAAAGTGAATTCTTCCTGCTCTTATTGTATTTTTTTCATACATGGACCTAATCCTCTTCCGTAGAAATCCAAAGCGTTTTTTCAGGGCACAGGAAACAGAAAACCTTTACAACACAGAGACATTATGATACCTTTTCCTGAGAGCAGAAGGAAATAAGAGACTAGAAGTTAAGTCGTGATTGTGTGTGTTATTCTAATCCAGAATCCAAAGTCTTCACTGCAGGGAAGTGCGGAGCCTGCAACCATTGTGCTCCAACATGTCAGAGAACAACATGTACCGAGAAGAGACTGCTGGGCGTGTGCTTAAATTTGACAGACGTCTCGTCACAGCCAATAAGAGCGCAGAACCGCTCCTACCTCTGCAGGAAATACGTCACACTGCCACGCGGTGGGTTTATATAGCGTCAAGCGGAAGCGTTAAAGCGCCATTTCACTGCGGAGTTACTGAGTGGAAGTGCAGCGTCAATAGTGGTTGAGGAAATTGGATAGTAATAAACACACCGCCTTCAGCCCGATGGAAGCGGCAGTCAACCTGCCCCACGACAGGTAAAGTCCGCCTTGTTGTGCTGAAAGAATCTGACTAACGTTGAATGTCTTTTTTCAAGCGTTATTTACGTTAGCGTCACTATAGCAACGCTAGCTTGTCAGCCAGCGGTTAGCTTAAGATGTTACAGCGAGCTTTTTGGAGCAGGGTTAGGTTTAATTTGCGGACGCATCTTTTTCTTTTGGCTGTGAGCTTCATTATTGAGCTGGCACAGAGACGCCGAATGACAGCTGCATCAGCCCCCAGCGGCTGGTTGAGCTGGCTGCTCCCCCGCCGGCTCTCTCTTGTCAGCCGGGTCATTCATCGATCGGAGGCACCCCTGCTAACGCTAATCCCGCCGTCTGCAGCACAACCGGGTGTGCAAACAGTCAACATATATGTCGCCAGTTTACGTCATTTTCAAATCAAAATTACTGCATTCAGAGATGTTAGATTTGGCGTGTCATTGCTGCTGCCTAGCAACGCGAAGCGAATACTCCTTTAGCTTTAGGGCACAACACGTCTGTCCGTCTGTCTGTCTGTATGCTGCTGCAAAAATGAATTGAGTCCCAGGTTTTAAAGTTTGAGCTTTTCCAGAGCAGCAGCATTAGGATAAAGGATCGTGTCGTGTTTTCATTTTTGAATGAAAATCGACGTCTGTCACGCGCTTCTGTCATCGCGAGGCAGTGTTTACAAACAGTGAGGGCGGGGCGATCGAACCACGCGATCACCAGCTGCTGCTGCAAAGGAGATCCAGGAGTCTTGACTTGCCCTTCTTTGTTTCGATTTCATCTAACAAGACGCAGTTTATTCTCTACTTAACGAGTGCTGATACTTTTAAAGCACAAGTTGAGAGTATGCAGGTTTGATCTTTGAAATGACTTCAAATTGCATATTTTACCCACTACTGTGAAATAGTCCTTAGGTGAGATTTGTGCTGAAATAAAAGTTAACAATTTGACTTTAACAATGTAGGCACCTGGGTTGCTCTTTGTCAACAAAGATACACACAGACACACTGAAATAATATAATGATTTTAAGGCTTTAGCGTTGTTTTAATGTCAGTGTTTGATAGGCCTATTAGTGCATACTGCTGTGTGCAACATGAAATGCTTTAACCATTTTCAGGGTCAGAGGGGGTCCCCAGTCTCCCACATTTGTTATTTTGGGGGTCGAGGGATGAAAAGTTTGGGAACCCCTGCTCTAGTTGATGATGCATAATCACTATTGGTGATAAGTTTAGCTCTCAATAACACAACTCTGCCAATGTAATGACTTTGTAGTGTATGGGATATAACGTAGATACTCACAACTTCAAACATAACAACAACCGGTTCATTTTTCTTTAAAGAACAGGAGATTGATGTTTTAAACTACTGAGGTTTCTTTCATCAGCGTATACGTTTCTATCATGTTGGAGTTATATGTGGCTGCATGATTTTTGAATATCAGACATTGCGATATATTTTCTATCAACCTGCGATGTATTGGGTCATGAAAAATACAGATTACTCAACCCAGATAAATAATGTCTGCTTTTCATGTACAGATAATATACCTGTATGATTACTTTGTTAAATATTCAGAACAAAATGAAGTGTGGGTACTAAAAAAAAAAAGAAAGAATACATATAATGATCTATTACTCAGTGTTTACGTCTATCTGCTGTTCATGTTTGACACAGTGGTTGTCTTTGCAACATGTCCCTCCTAAAGCCAAAAAAACACTTTTAACCACTTAATTACCAATTAATCTGGGGGTAGCTGATGGTTGGCAGGAGCTTCATCTGATTGTATGAAGAACATGTTGTTGAAGCACGGGCCAGGCTATATGGCTGGGTATTTCACACAACCCCACGATACAGAGGCCTCGATGCTAAACATATCATGACATTGATTTTGGACAATGACCATGTCCTACACAAAATTGCTAAAATATTGTAAATTATTGATTTTCTCTGTTCAGGTGTTCAAGAAATGTGAACAGCAGGGCCAATGATTAAAAGGTGCCTAGTTATCGATTCTTTTTAAAGGTCAAGCACATCCCAAAACTTCATAATTCAGTTAGGTTAGGACCACATAATTTGCTTTATACTCAAAAGTTCAGCTAAGTGGACCTTGAATGTGTTTGACTAGAAGTTTGCATTCATTACCCAAAAGCTCTTGGTTTTCTCAATGCTAATGCGGTTTAGCCTTTGTTTGGGTTGCCTGGACTCTGATGTAGTAAATCAGCTCACAGGCTTTGCCACAGTTTGTGTGTCAGTAGGGCAAGTGAGTGTGTCTGTGTGTGGGTTAGATTGAACTTCTTCTAATTCTCGTTCATGTGCGTCTGCTTTGAGGAAAGAGAAGAGAAGAGGAGATGATAGGGTTTACTGTGACATGAGGGCTCCATCTGACTACGTGGACTTAGGGATTCCCCAGGTCTACACCGGACACGGTCTCTGTAGTTTTGTTGAACTGCAGCAAAGACTACAGATTCAGTACTTGTATTTTAACCTACATGTATGTAACTTTTGAAGTAGTGGGCAGAGTAAGTGCCCCAGAACCAAGACCAACTTTGGTTGCCTGAGTCCAGGGCATTAACGGGAGCGCAGGAAAATTCATCATTCTGTTAATTTGGAAAAAAAAAAACTAAACAAGCCAAATTCATGTCCAAAAATTGCTGTGCAGACATTTGAACCAAGTGTGTCTTTGCTTGATAAGCCATTTTTGAGTATTTTACATATTTATGTATTACACACAGATAGCACTGCACTTGAAGGCACAAAAACTGTCAGCCATGGTTTTTGTGTTGTTATGTTTTTTGCTTGTTCTGAAGGAATATCTATAAAGCTTGGGAAAGGAGGAGGAAATGTACAGATAAATGTCTTAGACTATTATTTGATGTATTGGTTTATGAACTGGATCATATGTAAACTGGTTGGATCATGGGATGAACTCAGATGATGTTGTTTTATTTGTTTTGTTTATATTGATGAATTGCGCCTTGTGTTGTGTGATTGGTTATATATCTTACATCTTGGAGTGTTATTAATATTTGGGGGATGGTTCATGTCAGTGGTGCTGTTGTGATGTTGGCCAAATGACATGCTGGAACATTTGATTTACACTCTTATGTGTAAATCAAGCCCATGTGTCCAAAAAATGCCATGTGGGATGGGTCTTGTAAATGACCTGACACGGAAATAATATCTTCATTCATTGGTTCGGCAGTTTGCTGTGCAGCAAAGAGTGTTGCTCTGTTGTGCATCCTTGCAACTAACAAAAAATGGAAAATTATGTAATTTTTGGGAAATAAATCTGAGTCTTTGTAAACACTTTTTAAAAATATATTCTACATCTTCTCACAGAGCAGGGTGAATGTTTGCTTTGAGGGCAGAGGAGCATTCGCTCACTGTCAAATACATGAGTTAATTGATGTATTTTTCCCTGATTCATGAAATATTTATGAGCCAAAGCTGCTGCAGCAGTGTTTTATATTTTTGTAGGATGTACTATGATAATATATTCTACATATTTTTTGGTTTTATCAACCAGTCTCAGTGTAGTGAATGTGTTTTTGGAGATGGGGAGGACCCATGCAATGGTGGTTCCCAGGACTGTGCTAAAAGTAGCAGCCTATTGATACAGGCCTAGTTCCCTTGATGACTGTTTTTTAGGGCAGGGGCTTGGTTTACTGGGCAGTGGATTTGTGAATGAGCCATGTTAAAGCTGCTCTTTTTGATTTTGGGGGATTAATCATGATTCATGTGATAATGAGAGTTGATAAATTGTGCAATTGATGACTGCAAAGGTAAAACTGCACATTTATCTCAAAGGTTGCTTCCTTTCCTAGCATCTCTCCCTGCATGGATCTCATATGTCTTTGTATTCCCAAACAAAAATTGCTTCACTGCTCTCTCTGATTACAGGTGAATAAAAACCAAAGTGAGCTATTATTTTATCTCTTTCCCCTCTTACTCTCTGTCTCCTCTCCCGCAGCTCTCTGATAGGGTTGTCCTGTAGCGGGATGGACCAGCACACCAGTTCGAGCAAACGCATTCGAAAACCCTCCCTCTTGTACGAGGACTTTGAGAGCCCGTCTCTGCCACACACGTTGCCCCAGGGGCCTCCTATCCCGCCACAGCCCCCTGTGAAGGATCCCAGCCGGCCGGGCCGAATGACCAACCAGCTTCAGTTTCTTCAGAGAACCCTGATGAAGTGTCTGTGGAGGCATAACTTTGCCTGGCCTTTCCACGAGCCGGTGGATGCCTACAGGCTTAATCTGCCGGTGGGTTTAAGAGGTGGAGCTGCTCATTCTCTTAAAACATGTCAACAACATGTTTATAATGGTTATCATGCCTCCGTCGACCTTTTTTTCAGGATTACCATAAAATAATCAAACAACCCATGGACATGGGCACCATCAAAAAGCGTTTGGAGAACAACTTCTACCGCAGTGCCAGCGAGTGCATACAGGACTTCAACACAATGTTCACCAACTGCTACATCTACAACAAGGTAGGTTGAAAAGTCAAATGGACTTTTTCCCAAGGTGTTTTTTTTTTGCTCTTTTAATTTCACTTTGACTCCTTACTTCATATTGTGGCCTCCTTTTTCTGATTACATTTAATATCAGATGGACCCTCTTCACAGCTAGTGTAATGTTTTAACTTGTCTTAACAAAACGTTCTAGTGTTTATTGACGATTCGTTCCCAGCCCGGGTCGAGATCCAGGTGTTTTCTTCATATAATGAGAAAGTGAAATTCACAACTTTTTAAATTTCCCATGAGAAAATGTTCATCTAACACTTTGCAAACAGAAACGAGGATACTCTGCAGTACTGTGTAACAACAGAACATGTGCTGACTTGCATATTCTATACATGTGCTGCAGCAAAAGTTATGAGGGAAAATGAAAGTGTCAAAGGTCAACAACAAGGTGGCAGTCTTTTTGATTCTGCCTGACTATCCTTGTTTGACACCAAACATCATTTTCAGTTCCATCCAATCATTGCCATTTTACTTTTGCCTTCCATTTCATTTATTTATTTTTACAGTTGTGACTTCTTTGCATTCTGCTTATTATGTGTTTATATTTTTTCCCCCTGCCTAGCCGACAGACGACATTGTTCTGATGGCCCAGTCCTTAGAGAAGATCTTTCTCCAGAAGGTGGCTCAGATGCCCCAGGATGAAATTGAGCTGCCTCCTCCGGCTCCTCGGAGCAAGAACAGTAAAGGAAGGGGTCGCAAATCTTGTGAGTTCCTCGACAACTTGTTGTCTTGATCACACAGTCATTTAAGTAATAATCTTGAATTTAGACATGACTCTTTAAGCCTGTATATTTCTGTTGCTGAATTCTGTTTCTCAATTTAAATAAACTTTACGTCTCAGCATCGAGGGCTCAGCAGGTGCCAGCAGTCTCCCAGTCAGCCTACTCTCCTTCTTCCTCGGACACTGAGTCAATGCTCGCCGACTCTCCCCAGACCGTCCTGACGAAAACCCGGCCTCCAGCCAACATCATGGGCCTTCACCCTACACAGCCAACAACCAAGGTGAATGCAGAGAAACATCATACTGATTATAACAACCAAAACAATAATGTAAAAAATATCTGTGTCAAACAAGATTAGTAAGTTTCTATTTAGCATATTTATGAATTGATACTGTCTTCAAAATGTCAAATATCTGGTTTTTGGATCTGGTGTAAAGGTGTCTTTAAAAGAGCGGCTGCAGCCACATGTCCAATGTGTCCTTGGGAAGACACTGAACATCAAGTTGCTTCCGCTGCTTCTTCAGTGGTGTATGGATGGGATTTGTTACTTCTGATGGACACATAGCAGCCTCTGCCATCAGTATGTGAATGTGTAGGTGTGACCTGCGGTGTAAAAGCGCTTTTGAGTAGTCAGAAGACTAGAGAAGCTTTATTCATGTCCAGTGTTTCCCCTACCATTATATTCTTTTTAAAGATTTATTCTTGGGCTTTTTGTGCCTTTATTGTAGAGATAGGATAGTGGCTAGAGTCGGAAATCAGGGAAAGAAGTCATTTAAGGATACCTTTCCGATAGAAAAAGACAGCTGTCATTAAAAGTAACGCATGAACACCAAGATTCCTTCAAGTGTTTGTGTCGCCGTGTCAGCTTGTCCCCCCCCCCAACGCTATAAACCTAGGGGAAACACTGCAGTCCATTGACCATTTACCAAAAGGCAAAAGGGATACAGATTTGAGGACCTTATGAAAATAAAAATTGCAAATGGTTTAGCCTAGTCAGCATTTTTGAATCATGATATTTTCTTACAAGGACTGAAATAAAGCAACAACGTTTTGAGCATAGAAACTTACAACCTGTTCATTTACAGAAAAAAGGAGTGAAACGTAAGGCTGACACCACCACCCCCTCCACTATGGGCCTGACTGTGGGCATGTCGGGGCCAACACACATGGTGGGCTTGGGGAAAGGAGGCCATGGTGGCCACGGTGCCCACGGTGCCCATGGCGGCCACAGCGCCCATGGTGGCCACGGCACCCATGGAGGCCACAGCGGGCATGGAGGCCACGGAGGCCAAGTCCATGACACCTCCATGCACACCATCTCCATGGGGGGCATGGGTTTGGACACCCCGCCTGGGATGGGGATGGTCAGGAGCACTGGAGGTCCTGTCCTGCTCCAGCCTATGATGGCAGGAGGTGGTCGCAGAGTGGGCAGTGGACGCCCCATTAAACCCCCCAAAAAGGACTTGCCCGACTCTGTACAGCCTGTGCCCTCGAGGAAAGGCAAACTGAGCCCTCAGCTGAGGTACTGCAGCGTGCTGCTGAAAGAAATGTTGTCAAAGAAACACGCTGCGTACGCCTGGCCTTTCTACACCCCCGTGGACGCAACTGCACTGGCGCTGCACGACTATCATGACATCATTAAATGTCCCATGGACCTCAGCACTATCAAGGTGACCTCCCAAATACTCACATAGCTCCTAATGTGTTACTCATAACAACGTATAGTATAGTCTCTTAGAATACACTTAAATATAAATATCCCTTTTGAAATTAGAAAAAAGAATTCCTGGTTTAGCCTCTTACTTTGTGCTTTCCCAACTCTTACCAGAGGAAGATGGACTGTCGTGAATACAGAGAAGCACAGCAGTTTGCCAGTGATGTCAGACTCATGTTCTCCAACTGCTACAAGTACAACCCACCTGACCATGATGTTGTGGGCATGGCTCGCAAGCTGCAGGTGAGCCTAGCTCTCCAATTCATTGTCTACTCATCAGACTTAAAAAAAAGGAACAGCAGAAAGTTAGGGATCTCTCATTCTCTTCTTTTTTTTTTGCCACAGGATGTGTTTGAGTTCCGTTTTGCAAAGATGCCAGACGAACCTCATTTGGATCGCACAGCCATGTCTATGAGCGGCCATCCATCCTCCTCGTCCTCCTCTTCCTCCTCCTCCTCGTCCTCTTCTTCCTCCACTTCGGCGAGTGAGCCCAGCAGTGAGAGCGAAGAGAGCGAGAGCAGCCCCAACTCAGACAGCGAGGAGGAGCGGGCACACCGTTTGGCTGAGTTACAGGACCAGGTGTGCACACAGGTAAGATCTCCAGTTGTCTCTATTGTAGCAACTTTACTTCACTTGAAAACTGTTTTTCCCAGTATTCACCGTTTAAATGTCATTTTCTAACAGCTCAGAGCCGTGCACGAGCAGCTGGCTGCCCTCTCCCAAGGCCCCATCGTCAAGCCCAAGAAGAAGAAAGAGAAGAAGGAGAAGAAGGAGAAGGAGAAGGAGAAGAAGAAAAAGAAGAAACTGGAGAAGCGAAGTCGAGGGGTCAGGAGCCGAGCTGGATCAGAGGAATGGAAAATGCCCGGCAAAATCCTGAAAAGCAAATCAGCCAGAGCAGGAGGCTCCCAGCCCAAGAAAAACCAGGGGAAGAAGAGCAACAAGAACAGCAAGTTAGTAGAATAATTACCTACCTCTCATCTTTATAACTATGTGGAGACATTTACACTGTTAATTATTACTAATTTATAATATCAAGCAGCTGATAATGAGCTTTTGTCCTGACTTTATCACCCTGGTTTCTGCAGGACAACAAAGAAGCCGTTCTACCCTCCACTGACTCCTACCATGCTGCCGCACTATGACTCCGAGGAAGAGGAAGAGATCGTGCCCATGTCATACGATGAGAAGCGCCAGCTGAGCCTCGACATTAACAAGCTCCCGGGGGAGAAGCTGGGTCGCGTGGTGCACATCATTCAGTCCAGGGAGCCTTCGCTGAGAGACACCAACCCCGAGGAGATAGAGATTGACTTTGAAACACTCAAGCCATCCACGCTGAAAGAGCTGGAGCGCTACGTCATGACGTGTCTGAGGAAGAAGCCCCGCAAGCCGTACACTGAACAAGGCAAGTGAAACTACAAATCGTTGTAACGATGTAATTAATGATGATGTCCCCTAAATAGAGCTGCACTTGTTGACATGTTAATATTTCTGATATTTTACAGGACAGCAAAAGGCAGGGTTGGTAATTTTCTCCAGAAAGACTTTTTAAGATTTTTTCACTTTTGGCTGCATAACTCTTTACACAGAGCCGATGTGCCACTCTAAGATCTGAAATAAATTTTTCTAACCAAACATTATTTGAAGGATGTGATTGTTATCCCCCACCCAATCCACCCGCCTGCGGTGAATAAATGAGGGTGGGCTGGCTGAATAAATGATTGGCAACGTCTGAGTGAAAATTTGGACTGCAGCTCACTTGTTTTCCCGAGTTTTGTGCATATGTGAACAAGGTTACATGAACCATCATCGTCTGCTTTACTGTGAAATACAGAAGGATTTACCTGAGTTTGTAAAATCTGTTGCTTGTAGTGGTTTTCCATACTGGGTCACTAGTGCTGCATTGGTGTTAAATAAGTAACTGTAACTTGAGAGGCTTGAAGTCAAATCAGAAGGATTGCATTAGTCATCACTTTGTAATTCATCTTACTGCCAGAAGGGGGAGACAAAAGACAATTTTTAAGTGTGGCCCCATCAAAGCAGCAAGAAAAAATGTGAAATCAAAACATTAAGCAAAAAACACACAGACAACTGAAATTTGGCTGAAATTGATGTGAGCTGTGAGCCCACTGATGCTTTTTTTTACACAACTGAAGTTCCTAACAGATAAATGAATTGAATATAGAGTAGCTGTAAAGAGGAAGATGAGCAATCAAAACAGTTATTAAAGAAGTTATTACTAAAGAAGTCAAGCAGACTGTTGACAACACAAACGGGACACCAAACATTAAAAACATTCAACATGCCTTTTCTCTATTTGTTCAGCAATGTTCCCTTATTTTGATATCAGATTTAGATTTCCCCTCGACTGAGTTTACAAAATAAAAATCCACATATGTTTTGCAGCAGGTTGACGGGCATGTTGTTTCTGAGCCCGAGGTGCTGCACCCACTTCTTTAATTAATCCCTCCCCTCCATGTGTTGCAGTGATTGAAGGGCTGGTGGTTTTCCTCCTGAGTAATTACAGCAGCATAAGCTTCTTAAGGTTGAGAGAGTCATGTTGAAAGTTCATTATTACAGAATGCTTGGTGCATGAAGCATCTAATCAATAACATGTCAGGGAAGTTTGTGTACAGTGCTTTTTTCCTAGGTTGTATGTAGCCTGAACCAAAAGAGCCACACTTACTTACTAACACTGACTCCATTATTTTCCTTGGGAAAAACCCCTGATGTTGGAACACTTCACTCCTAAAAACAGTTAATAAAAACTGCAGCTCATTAACACCCTAACAGGATAGAACTCAGCCCTGTAACAAATTCACCTTTTCATGCACACAGCCGGAAAGAAGGGCAGCATCGGAAAGTCAAAAGAGGAGCTGACTCTGGAGAAGAGGAGAGAGCTGGAGAGGAGGCTTCAAGATGTCAGCGGTCAACTCAATTCTGTCAAGAAACCTGCGAAACCTAAAGGTATTTTACATTCGCATTTGCACTCCTCATACACCACAAACACCTTCAGTTTGAAGTATATATATGTTCCTATCTTTCTTTTAATTAATTGTTCTGTATCCGGCTTAACTCGACCTTTCGTCCTCCCTGCAGCGGAGAAGCCGAGTGCTGCAGAGACTAACACGCAGCCCACGCGCCTCAGTGGCAGCAGCTCCAGCTCGGACTCGTCCTCTTCCTCCTCGTCATCCTCGTCCTCGGACACCAGTGACTCAGATTCAGGTTGAAGTGCTCACGGTGGCTTTAAGAGAAAAAAAACAAAACATTTATAACTCAGGGACTTGGGCTGGCCCAGGACACGGCAAACCCCTGAAGCAGCAGTGGGCTGAGAAATGAAAAACCACGGCGAATAATCGCTCGAAGAGGACTCGTTAACATTTTGTGAATGTGGGACTAAGGGACGGAAACGTCTCCGTGGATCATCCTAGAACCTAAACACTAAATGCCTTGGTTTCCCCAGTTCTCCCCTTTGTAAATACTTGTAAAAATTATTGTTTCTTTTATAAAGAAGAATTTTATGGTGATCCCCCAAAGAGGGAAGAGAAGAAATAAAAAGGATGTGGAAAGACGGGCCTTGTTCCAGATCTGCTTTGGCTGGCCTTACCGTTGCGTGCTGAGAGGATGGAAGAGTTTATTTATTTGTTTGTTTTTTCCTCATCTACATTTCCTCTGACATTACTGGAATTTGAACCAGCAACCTTGAGGTCACAAGCCTTGCTTTTTTTGTAACATCTGGCCTTTCGCCATGCTTAAGTTGAGATCATCCCCGTGGTCTCCGCCTTAATCTCACCCCGAAACAACAATCCGTACAGTTAACCTGGAAAAACACAAAAAGAAAAGAATCAGTGAGCTCTCAAATTCCTTCTGATAATCAGAGTCACAATTGTCTGAGCTCTGCTAGTTTCTGGTCAACATTCAAAGTTCAGTTTCTTTCCTGGATTATTTATCTTGTTATGTTTGCAATCATTGTTCATGCAGCTTAAACATCAGGCTTTACGCTGCAGTCTGTTTAACAGACCTTTCTCAGAGTTACACTAGTTCAGTATAGAAAGAGCTTAATGCTTTCATCTTTAACTTTGCCATCAAGAAACACTCATTTATTGTTTTCTTGCCTCTTGCCTGTGTTATTTCACTTTAAGCCCACAAACCATTTAAAGACAGAACAATCGGAAAAAAAAAAAAAAAAGACTCCCACTGAAGTTCTGTGTTCAGTATTTTAAAAAGCGTCCTGTCTGTTCAGCTTTGACTCTTCATGTTTCTCTGCATTAAAAAAAAGCTGTGCACCTCGAGCACACACGACTGAATGTTAACCCGTTGAAGTGATGGTTTTCTAAGTTGCACAAAAACCCCAAACATGTCAAAT
Organism: Labrus mixtus; assembly: GCF_963584025.1. Classification (NCBI taxonomy): domain Eukaryota; kingdom Metazoa; phylum Chordata; class Actinopteri; order Labriformes; family Labridae; genus Labrus; species Labrus mixtus. The sequence continues at coordinate 9,959,801 of NC_083622.1, read as the reverse complement.
ATTGACTTTCTATCTTTTAAAGACATCTGTAGCACTTGAAAAGCAAGCGGAGGTTTCTAAAAGAAATCTGGCGGCTTCTCGGCACTTCCCAGAAACAGTGTTGCTGAAGTAACACTTTAAGTTTCCCGTAAAGAGACGACAAAGTCCTCACAGTGGATTTAAGTCGAAGCTGTTGTTGAATGTTCAGTGAAAGAATATATGCTTGTACATACTTAAACTGTATTTGACCTTGCACAGACTATTGTATTCCTGCTGTTCAGTCTTTATGTTTTTGAGTTACCCTGTTACCTCTTTCCCCCTCTCTTTGTTTTCTTCTTCTCAGTTTCTAACCCGGTTCTTTCTCATTCCAGTTTACAGTCTTAGTTGTTTCCTGAAGAGTGTTCACATGAGCATCGCTGGTCAAGCAGGATGTCTTTGCCTCTCTGGAGCAAACCTTTCCATTTGACAAGTGTGTTCATTAAAATATTCTCTTCTGTTGAAAACGGTCTGAGTTCTGTGTGGGGTCTGTTGGAGTCACATGTTTAAAGTTTTTATTTTGAATCTTTGGATGACGGAGTCTGCTAAAGTGGCCAGCAGTTTGACACAGATGAGATCAAATGTACAAATCATTGATAAGAAAAATATTGAACATTTTGTAAATCCAGTTTAAGTAGGAGGACTTACTGCTTTTTATCTGTAATATAAACGTTTCTTCACTTTTTTTTTTAACCTTAAAGGTCTTTACACACAGAGTTGATTATTTTCATCTGAAGTTGCAGCACTAAAGTCTTCAAACTGCTTGTTTTGTCTGACTTAAGGTCTTTGTTTTAGCCAAAGTCTGAAGGCTTTAGTGCTCGTTGTAGTATCATAGTACTCCAGAGAGCTCTTGGTCTCGAGACCACTTTTTGAAGGTCTCGTCTTGGAATCGCAGGAATTTTGACTGTCTTGTCTCGATCTCAGACTCCAGATTTTAAATCAAGACCACCACTGATTGGCTATTTTTCCACGTCATTACTTTGATCAGAAGGAAAACTCCTCTTTCTAAAAGAACAAATCACTTCAATTTATTTGTAGTTCGACCGCAGTTCATCCTTGGTGTAACGGTCCAAGTGAGTGACCCTGCACTCAAGATGATTTTTCAGTGATATTTATGCTCTAGTTCTTGACTTGGTCTCAAACCCTAAATGTCGGTCTTGTCTCCGTCTCGGAGCGTTCTGGTCTCTGGTATGTCTTGGTCTTGGTTTCTGTGGTCTTGATTATAACACTAGCTGGTTGTGATTAAAATTTCACAGACAAAACACCTGATTCATAGAGAAGTATTATGCTGCCCCGTCTTTCCCCCCCTGAGATTAAAAAAGTATTTCTGATTCTGAATGCTATGCATTATTATAGACTCTTAATACAACAGAGCAGTGATCCTCAACTGGTCTCAGCACCCACCACTAACTCTTTTAAGAAAAATCACAACCCAAGTTTCTGATATTTCTTCATCTACTCAGATATATTTAATAAAACATTTATAGTTTGGACCTCAGACCTCAGTACAAAACATGACAGAGCAAAGAAACAGAACCAAACAAACATGTTTAAAAAGTACTTCAGACACTTTTTGACATTTTTTCCCCCCAGGCACATGATCAGGAACCACTGAAAATGGCTCTGCGACCCACTTTTGGGCCTCAACCCTCCAGTTGAGAACCACTGCAGTAGAGGACAAGAGCTGATTTATCTGAGAAAGAACTCACCTGCTTTAGAAAATACATTTTAAATGGCAATATTATGATGAAGGATGTAAAACAATTAAAACAATATTAAGAAATGTGAATTTGGTATTTTAAGTAACTTTACACTTTACAAAACAAAGCATGCTTCATTAACAGTGAGGGGAAATTAAATGAAGCCCCAGAATGATCCATGATATGATGGAGGGTAACATTTAACTATGACTTGTTATGAAAATGTCAACCTCGCCGTAATGATGTGATTATGATTTCCCTCCACTAGGTGGCAGCAGGTGTTCATGTTAAGATGACATCAGTGTTTTTTCAGGGTGTTAGTAAACATTGTTGACGCTGAGTGACAGGCTCTGATTGTTTCGTGTGACTGTAAGAGGAAGTTTTCAAACACATGATCCACTGTTGTCATTGTTTGGAATCTGCTCAGCTTGGAGGAAATGAAATGTGACATGGCAGTGAAGTTGTTCCAGGTGCTGCTGGTGATTTGTCTTTCAAAATGCAGTCACGGTAAGATTTTCAAAATAGTCCGCGGTTTATGATGTGTTTGAAAATAGACGGGCATGTACGACAAAGATTCAAAAGGAGAAAATTAAAGTAAGGAGACAGTATGTTGTTTTTGATCTGTTAGGCTATGTGTTGAAACATTTTTAAACACACTTTTCTCTCCTTCTGCATTATATAAAAAAAAAACACCTTTACTTCCATTTTCACGCTGTTTTAAAGGGTTAGTGGTAAGAGATTGGTTACCTGCCCATGTGGCTGATGAACCTCAAATCAGCCAAAATGTTTGCAGCAGCTCGAGTGATGCCTGATGTTTTTATTCTCCACAGATTTCAGACCCTGGAATGGCACAGCACGCCACGTCCTCTTAAATGTTTTGTTAATCTTTTTAATCAAATTACAGGTAAACACCTGCTTCGCTTTTTGACCTTCTGTCAGAAGAACGTCACGGGTGACGGCCAGAATGATATTGAGTTCGACGGCGATCAGCTCCTCCACACCGACACGTTCACCCATCAGCCGGTCCAGCGGCTGCCAGAGTTCGGGGACGAGTGGATTCCTGATCCTGGACTGGCCCCAGACTCATATGTCAACCTGGGTACCTGCTATTACAACATCCCACGAGCCATAGCAGGAGCTAAAAGTCCTGCAGCGAACATAGGTAACACATTTACGATACTCATAGAGCTCTCTTTAGTTTCTTAGGTTCTTAGATCTTTTAGTTGAATAAAAAAACGCCAAAACAAAAGTGATTACTTTTTTTTTTTCAATGCCTTTATTATAATTTATTTTAGAGATAGGACGGTGGTAGAGTCATGGGAGACATGCGGGAAACGAGCCACGGGTTGGATTCAAACCTTGGCCGCCCGCTCTTTAGGACTTCAGCCTCTGTACGTGTAGCAAGCGCACTAACCACTAGACCACCCTTGTTATTACTGAAAAAAATAAAAGTAATAATAGTAAATAGAATATTTTTAGCAAAATGACATGAACAAAATTGGCTCTCCCTGAAGCATTTGTGCTCCTTGTGGCTCGCGGCTCTAGTCTTGTGAGTTCTCAAAGTGCTTGTACACCTCAGGTGACATCTTCACATTCACACACTGATGGAAAGTGTCCTTTACCGAAGAACAAAGTAATGGAAACCTCTTGTGTAGAGGGAGGAACAGGTGCAGGGACGATCCCTGTGAGGTGTAATAAACCAGTGTGTGTGTGTGTGTGTGTGTGTGTGTGTGTGTGTGTGTGTGTGTGTGTGTGTGTGTGTGTGTGTGTGTTTATGTGTGTTTATGTGTGTGTCGTCAGAGCAGGTAACAATGTCTGTCATTGTTTAATGGTTTAAGGAACCGGGGTGACGATAGAAGCCACCGCTGAAATCTGACCATGGACTCTTTATCTCCGTGGGCATGAAGTGTTAGTCAGTGTAACTTTAGACTTCCACAATACAATGAAACAATGTGTTAAATGTCATGGCTTCCTGTGCCTGTTGTTTCAGGGAGAAATGTCAAAAACATTATTGTGCAATCGACACATACATTTGGCCATGTGTTGTCGTCTTAATTTATCTTTCTCTGTCAAACTTTTGGTTCACCTTTCTGCAGCCAGTCCCACCTCTATGATCCACCCGAAACAAGAGATCGAAATCGGGGTCCCTAACACGCTCATCTGCTTCGTCAAAGACTTCCATCCGCCTACAGTTACAATCATCTGGACCCGGAACGAGGAGCCGGTGGACCAGATGGTCGTCAGCCAGACTCAGTACTACTCCAACCAGGACTTCAGCTTCAACACCGCTTCCTACCTGGAGTTCACTCCGCAGGTGAACGACATCTACTCCTGCAGCGTGGGGCACATCGGCCTGCGGGAGCCTCTCACCAAGTTCTGGGGTAGGTCGGACGTAATGTGGCGAGTTGGTGGGTTTAAAATAAGCAGAAAGGATTATTAGGCCACTTCATTCAGAGAAACTGAAGAGCAAAGAGGAGACGATTTTGCATTTATCAGATCATTTAAAAAGGACGAGGGATGAACTCTATCAAAATGTATCAGATGGCAAATAAATACTTTTTATGTAAATTCAAAGAGAGAATTAGTTCCCACTGTTTGCGTTTAGTAAGCTGAGCATTAAAAGATGCTGAACTCATGCTGCAACCTCTGGTCTTGAAAAATGAATCCAATGCGGAAGTGCAAAATCCCGCAGTACGTCAAGTGTCCACTTGAGGCTGCATGGCTCCAGAAACACCGGATGTCACATACACACAACAGGCAAAAAAGTCATTTTGTCGGCATAAATTAAAATGTTTACAACCGGGTACAAAAAACAGATGGCTGACCTCACTCAGACTTCGTCCATTAATATTTACTGTGTATGGTTGAACTGCATCGATAGGGGACAATTCCATCGGTCACATCATCTGAATATTAGACATTCAGACCTAACTGTGTAGCAGTTAGCATCTAGCATGGTTGATATGATGTGCAGGCTTTTCTTATATTAGTTCATGTTACTGGTACTAAATGTTGTCTTCAGGTAGATTACAGTGAAAGCTTTATTCCTGTCATTAAAGCTCATGCTCTGTGTTTTTGTGTGTTCTTCCCCCCTCACAGAGGTTAAAGACACAGACCAGCAGCTTGTGGAGACAGCGCTGTGTGTTTGTGGTGTGATCCTGGGGCTGATTGGAGTTGTCACAGGACTCTGGTTCATCGTGAAAGCTAACAAGTCCTGCCAGGCGTAACACACATCGAGACAAACACCTGAATCTCTCGGTGTCAGATCTGTGATCGTCCTTCCATCCTTTTTCTCCCTTTGTGTTTTTCCTCTGGGAGTGAGCTGGGCTGAGGTTTTGTTTTTGTCCCCATCATGGTGCTATATTTTACACCTTCATATGCTATCTACTGTATGTCTGTTTCTTTTTCCCTTTACAACAACACTAAAACATAATCCTGAGATTCACAAACAGCAGTAAGGTAAAGGTGCTTGTGTCTGTATTGTACATTTTAGCTTGCATATAATAAAGCTCATTAAACTTCAGACGGAAACAGCTGGTATTTTACTATATCAAATAAAAAAATGGCCAACACACCCTCCAAAAAATGTTTAAAGAGCCCATATTATGCCCTTTTTTGGGGTTTGTATATTTCATCTATGTACCTACTTTTCGAAAAAAGTGTCTGTTTTCATGTACTGATCCTCCTTGCTCCCTCTCCGCTCTGAGTCCGTCAGCTACGCTCTGCTGAGCCCACACTGTTAGACCCCACGTGGGCCAAGTCTACTCTGATTGGTCTGCCGATCCGCTCTGTCGTTATTGGTCAGTTGCTCAGCACGCGTCTCGGAAATTGAGCTGCAGGGCTTGCCACAACGAGCCAATGGGCTTAGATCAGTGATCTCACACTGACAATGACGTCGGACTGACAAACTTTTATCGAGGGGGGCTAGAACCGAGCGTTACATGCGGCTAATGCTACAGCTAACAGGAGGACGTAGGAGAAGGCGCGTTTCCGCGGACTTTGAATTTTTGCAAATAGATGTGCCTAAACATGCACAGGACACTTGGAAAACACACTAAAGAGCATATAAAACCAGAAAAAGCATAATATGGGACCTTTAATGCTTTAACTTATTGTTGGGATTAAACACGATTTAGATAAATAATAGTTTAGGTGATTACTAGGGCTGTCAAATGATTCTTTTTTATTTTATTTTGTATTTGTGATTAATCTCTGAATTTCAATAGTTAATGTTGACTAATTGCATATTCAATCTCATATTTGAAATGGCATTATTTTGTATTTCAAAACCAGTTTTTGGGTATTTTACTTCCTGTTTTGAATAGCTGAAACGTCTCGTAGATTGAAGGATACAAGATCAACTTAACCACAGAAAAAAAGGAACATGATCTAATGACCTGGCTAAATTCAGGGGTTAGATTACCATTGGTTTGTGAAAGGAATGGTGAAGAAAACGTGAAATGATTGAAGTCATGAAGTGGATATTATTTTTTGATTTGTCAACTGAGCTGCTGGGAGTTTTTTTTTTTTTTTCTTAAAGAGGTGCAGGTTATTTTCTAAATGGTATGAAGACAAAACTTCCGCAAAGACAAGACTCGACAAACCGGTTCATCTCAGCACTGCCCATGCAGGACAAATTGCAACATTTATTGTAATGAAGCAGGAAGCTGAATGAGGTTAACATTTTGAGTTTGAGGAGATTTTAGAAACAGAGTCGACTTTGTTTGCTTTGCAGCAGCAGATGAACTTTCTCTTGTAGTTTTTAGTGTTTAAGAGAAGATGAGACTCTTTCTTCTCTACAGGCTCACAGTCTCTGCTGTTCTACTCTGGGCTACACCAACAGGTACGTTTTCATGTATTCCTCTTTTATTCTGACGGAAGTTGATTATACACAGCTGTGCAACTTTTAATCTTCGTCCTACTGTTCAGGGTTTCTGCAGAACCCGGATACTTTTTGTACTTTTTGTCATACCTCACAGGAGCTTATTCTAGCTTTCCAGTTTTCATGGCTTTATCACAATGACTCAATCATTGTATCATTTATCTGTCAAATTAGTTGCATTTAAAATAATTTTTAAAATGCAGGAAAAAACACAAATATGCAAATTTACTGACATTATTTTCACAAGACATTAAGGAGACAAAATTACAATGTTAGGGTAAAAATAACTGACTACTTAGACAGATCATGAATTTTATTGTGAATGATCATGACCTTGTTGAATATTATTTGTGATGACAGCTGACTGGAGAAGTTAATTTATCACCACAAAGCAAACCTGACGCTAGCTTGCCCACATCTCCCGACACTCGGTTTGTTTACATGCAGTTAGAAAAAGTTGATTTATTGTGTTAGTCCGACACCAGACCTTCAAAAGAGATGTAAACATGTTTGTCCGACTGAAATGATATGGACTAAGTCGGACTGACACACCTAGATCATTTGGCAGGTGCTTGTAGATTGATTAACTCTTGCATCTATAGCCTACATCTCAAACAGACCCAAACTGGACTAGGGTTTCTGCGCATGCTTCAAAGTCCCCACATCGAGCTTTGATCGGGAGCATAGCAGAAGTCGTGTTGTTGTTTACCTTTATATATCACCTTAAGCTAGTGGGATAGCGTTTTTTTTAGCATTTGTACTAAGAGTAAAGTGTAGTACAAAAAGTTATCCATGTTTTCACTGTTTGACATTGAACCATCCCTTTGCCATTTGCTAACTTGTTAGTGAGGTCAACCAGAAGAAGGTTTAATAGTGACTAGCTGCAAGGGGGTTAATATCACCACCTACCTTAGCAAAGTCGGACATACTTCCGTCAATAAATCGATCCTCCCTTGGTGCATGTAAACTGGGACAAGAACAGCAGTCTGGCCTTATCAAGCTGTAGCTCGACTTAACTGTGCATGTGACCATACTTGATTGATATCTGATGATAAGTGCTAACAAAATGCATTTAGCCTAGTATCCAAAATATTGGCCGGTCTGATGTTGGTTATTGCATCCATCAGAACCCCTTTCATTTTCCTAATTGGGGCTTTGAATGCCAACTTCCCCATGAGGTCAGAATTTAGAAACAGCCTTTTGGGAGTTGGTTCAAGAACTTCAACCAAGCCCAGTGGTCCTTTGGATTAAACATTTGACTACAATCACCTGGGTGACTGAAAATCTGCAAATCTAATATCTGTAGGTTCTCCGTCATGCAGGTCATGGTTAATTCGAAGCTTGATCCAAAGGCAACTGGTCTTGATTGAAGATCTTGAAAAGCCACATCTTCAACCAAATCCAGTTGCCTTTGGATCAAGCTTCAAAGACATTTAAAAGTTACGTTTGCACAATCCTTCAATTTTGAATTGAGGAACTTGTACAACAAATGCAGCAGATTAATAATGATGTTGTCATGATTGTCCACACTGACTGTCCTTCTGTGTCTTCCAGGTGGATATGTGTATCAGGCTATGTATGACTGTGAGTACGGGGAAGACGACCTCTCAGATATGGTCTTTTTAGTGAAGAACGTGTTTAACAAGGAGATAGTTACGCTCTATGACTCTCGGGTTGGGAAGTATGTTGGCTTTGGAGAAATGGGCATGAGGAACGCCGACCATTACAACTCACAGCGTTGGAAAATGGAGCTCCGAAAAATTCAAGTGGAGATTGTCTGCAGATACAACGCGAAATATTACCAAAGGAGCATACGCGATAGAAAAGGTATGTTTTTGAGATTTTCACAAAACTTGAAAACAGGAAATGGTTCACTGAACACTTCCTCATCGGATTAATTTGCTTCATTGGAAAAATGGGAAACTGTTCTTCTCTTTCCACTCTTTAATTAAATGACTTGAAGAAAACTATTTAGCCCCTGACTCTCTCTTCTGCACTCTGCCTTGAAGGTCATTTAACTAATTTTATGCTCTAATCATTTCCACGCTCCAGTGCCTCCGGTTGTCAGAGTCCGTCAGACCGAGCCAGCGGACTACGGGGAGCAGTCCGTGCTTGAGTGCAGCGTTCTGGGTTTTTTTCCTCAGGAAGTGAGGGTGAGATGGCTGAGAGACGGGGTAGAGGTCACCAGTGATGTGTCGTCCTCAGATATCATGGCCAACGGGGACTGGAGCTTCCAGGTGCACTCCTTCCTGGAGTTAATACCCAGGAGGGGGGAGAGAGTGACCTGCAGGGTGGACCACAGCAGCCTGCAAAAGAATCTGGATGTGGACTGGGGTAAGGATAAGTCTGGAAGCATAAACAGGCTAAAGCAGCCTTGAGATTTAGATTACACACATTTGAGATATATCTGTTTTACTCATCAGGTTTTAGCTTTTAGTGGTGTTTTCTTGGTGAAGGAACTTCTCGCCTCGCGCTTTGGTCGTGCCCTATGTACGGATTCTTTAGTCCTCCAAACGGGCGGCCAGGGTTTAAGTCCGACCGTCAGGCTCCCGCATGTCATTCTTCTCTCTGAAGGAACTCTTTAGGAACTAAATGGAAAGTGGTTCGTTTTATATTTGTGCTAATCTCTTTATGGGTTTTTTTTTTTAGAATTTGTTCACTCAGGACTGGACTTGGGTATCTGTAGTGTTTATAATTTCTGTTTGTATTAGATTTGTATTTTGCATAGTACTGACCAATCACATCTCAGCAGGCTTTGGTGTATGCAGGAAGACTGTGTTAGGGCTTTCACATTTGCAGAAAACTCCTGAAAAAACTCCTGATATTTGCAGCAGGGAGGAGCTGTATGTGTGAATGCAAACAGCTGAATTTTAATTAATAATTTAATTACGTGCAGGGAGATCGTAGCGGTCGCGAGCACTGACTCCTGTCACAGGATATAAACGTCACCACCCTCTCCAATTGGCTCAGGATGAATTCTCCGGATAATGTCGTGCTGCGTTCGCACATCAGCTCACTCCAACTTGCTGCGGAAGAAAAGTTCTAGGGGGCTGGAAGGAGAAGCTTCGGGTGAAGTCCGAGGGAAAATTTCTGATGTTTGCGTTCACACATACAGCTCCTCCTGAAGAGTTTTTCAGGAGTTCTCTGCAAGTGTGAAAGCCTTATATGTATGCTCATCTATTATAGATGTCATTGTCACAAAAAGACAGCAGGTCTAGACGATACTCTCTGTTATATTTGTTTCAAAGAGCCAAAGACATTGTCATGAATTCTCTGATGTTCTGTAGACACTTATCCGCTGGATGCTAAACGCCTGAAGAAGACATTGGGCATCACCTCCTTCTGCTTCGGCTTCAGTGCAGCTGTATTTGGAGCAGCTTACTACTGGTGGAAAAAGAGGTGTCCTGACATCAGTGTGCATGTTGCTCAGAGTTTTGTCAGTGATTGTTTCACAGACCTTCAGGGTTTTTATGACATTTAACTTTCATGTTTCAGGTCCGACTTCAGCCCACTGCGCAGACAAGATCCAACTTCTCCAGAGTTATAAGAAATGTCAGCAGTTTCTGGGTCTCTGCTAAAGTCCTGGATCATGTTAAATGTCAATGACAAAGCTTATTGAACAATACATGCTTGGTTCTGTGGCTGATCTGAAGTGGGGATGACATCGACTGTATCATGAGAAAACTACATGCTGTTTACATTTTTGAGCAGGCGGCCAACACGGCAGAACTCCTCCTTTATCACTTAATTCAGCCAAGGACTGAGCTGACATTTTATCTCTCCGCATTGTGCCATTAATCCTTCAAACTTTGTGTGAGGATACATTTGACATCAGTTATGTTTCAGACTAAAGCTTACAATAACTGTCTCACCTTGATTTGAAAAATTAATTTGGATTTAATGGATGGATTTGGATGGATTTTCTAGGATTATTCTTTGGGCTTTTTATGACTTTTATATTTTTTATTATAAAAAATACTTTGTGTAAAGCTTGTTCTAATTCAATTAAACTACTTTAAGCACAGCAACTCACACCACACCACACCACATCACACAGGGGTTTCTTTTAACCGACCACATTTATTCTCTCTGGCTGACTGGCAAAGAAAAGCACAGACAAAAATCCTCAAAGGCCGCTGAAATTCCCCAGGCCGCCCCAGAGCCAACACAGATTAAATACAAGTACAGCATGTAAGGAAGCTTAACTTGCTGTGCACAGAAAGTTAACTTTTATGACCAATAATACGACAACGTATACAGGATACCAACAGATGAGGCGCTGATGGCCTCGCGCTTTGGTCGCAATATACAGATGCTCCAAGCGGGGGGCCCGGGTTTAAGTCTGACCTGCAGGCTCCCACATGTCACCTGAGTCTCTACCTCCCAGATTCCCTGCTCTATCAACGGACCTGTCCAAATGAAGGCAAAAAAAAAAGCTGGAAAAAAACCCAAAAGCATACCAGTAGCTTGCAAAAGACACCAAAAACATTTGCGGGGAACAAAAGTATACACAAGATAATAAGATAAATAAAGGGATAGATGTACGTAGATAAAAAGACAAAACAATGAACACCCACTTCTCCCACAGGGAATTGTACAAAAAGGGGAAATGATTATATAAAAATAACCGAAGAGGAAGAAAACAAAGAAAGGAGAGGCTGCTAATGACAACACAATTTGTCCTCTGAGACAAACATAAAACAGAAAATTTCCTGGTAATTTTGTGTCATTATAACAAGAAAACCTTCAAGATACAGAAGCATATTTGACTCTGTTACATACAGTTATGTAAAGATCTTCTTGCTGGTGATGCAGATACAACTTCAAGTTGTGAAATCAAAAACGTACCAATTATTGAAAGCACACCAGTGACCCTGTGTGACATCAGTGATAAAAAACTTTTATTTTTCCAGCTGTTCATTCCCATGGCGGCCTGCTACTCTGTCAATGATTCTTCCTGATACGAGAGGTCTGTTTAGGAATTGGCTGGGAAGCTATAAGAGCCTCCAGCCTGAAGCCCCGGTTCTTGTTAGTCTGCGTGTAACACTGACTCACTGCTGTCAATATGGCAAGTCTGTTCACCACGTTGGCCCTGCTGGCTGTGTTGTCCGCTGGTTTTTGTGAGGAGAAAAAGTTCTTGCAGCGTGGCGGCACTGCCTTTAACAGCAGAGAGTACAGATCTCTGCTCACCGTGAATAATGGAGAGCAGTTTGGGAACTGGACCTGGCCCGAGATGTGTCCGAAAGACTTCTTCGCTGTTGGCTTCAGTTTGAGGGTAAATACACTAAACGTACACCTTCTGTGGTAAGAATAAACATCTTACAGTAAAGTAAACTGGCTCATGACATCATGTTCTCTAGTTAAAAAAAGATGAACACACTCACTCACACAGGAACAGGATCAATGCGATCAACGTAAGGGCTAATTATAGGCTGTACAGTAATGTTTTCTGACGCAAGGACCACCACCAGGTGTGAGACAAAAAAAAGTCTCCGACCAACTCAGTGCAGAATTACAAAATAAAAAAACCATCTGAAATGAATGAGGCTGGCTCAGTTTGTCAAATACAAGTGTGTTTGCCTATTTAATCTTTTGAGCACATATTTCATCTGTTTTCTTGTCTGTGCTGCTGCTGCAGTTCGGAAAAACTAACAAAGAGGAAACTTCTCAGAGGACTTGGGCTACTGTCACATTACTGTACAGCCAGTTTGAAGAAGAACAATTACTGCAACCAAAGAGTGTTTACAATTTCTGTTTAATGGGTTTAATATTTAAAAGGGCATTTCAGTAAACCTATCATGTACAGGTGTGTTAGAGGGGTAAATATCTAATCCACAACATGCTCAGGTAGCAACATCATCTTCAACCCTCGTGACAGAGTTACATATTGCTCCTTTAACCTGCGTGCAAAATATCTCATGTTGAATTTTTAGGCCAAATTTTGCAGCAGAGATCACAACAACAACAACAACAACAACAACAATACAACAAAACCTGTTTGACCTGTGACGCCTTCTGGGAACTGATTTGTGTTTCTTCAGGTGGAGTCAAACCAGTACGGGGCTGACGACACCGCCCTGAACGGGATCCGTCTCATCTGTGCCAAGGACGACAGCAGGAGCTTCCTGTACTCGGTTGAATCCCACACTGGATAGTAAGTTTCTTAAAATGGTAAACACAAATAAAGTAACCAACGACTTTACTAATGGTTAAAATGTTTTATTAATTCTTTGTAGTTACTCTTTTTTTTTTTTAAAGCAAATAAAACTAAAACAAAAAAATATATAAAATAAAAGAACAGAAAATTAAACATATAGAAGCCCAAAATACAAAATAAATGGATACAAACAGTAAGACAGGACATGAAATAAAACTAAACAGTAAAAACGTAGCGTGAAATATCACTGAGTCTAACCACAAGCAAGATTTTCCCAACCTGGTACAGCTGCTCTAAACATTCTAGTGAATATTGCATTAAGTTTTGAGACGGACTGCATGAGGATTGTTGGTGTTCAAGTGAAAAATGTACCGCTTTAAGGCTATCAAGGTTTACTATGCATTAAAGCAAACTATACTGTACACTAATATAATAATATATAAAGGGAGCCAGAATTCAGTGGGAGGTAATTCAATGTTGGACATTAATGGACATGTCGATAAACACTTTCCTTAACCTTTTTTTCAGCTTCTCTGCCTCTGACATGTGCTCATTGACATCTTTAAATATGCAGCTCTTTCCTGTTCCTGTGGCTCGGTCTGTCCTGTGGATTAGCAGCCAATGGGACAAACCGGTCTGTAATACGATGGTTAGATTTAAATTACTTAAATTAAGCACTTCTTTGAGAGCAGCAGGAGGCTGGAGAATGGCGGTTTCCCATCTGTTCAGAGGGGAATTAAAAGCAGAACTTCTGCCAGGATTGCAAATGAGATGTTGTTAAACTGACTTAATGTCCGTTTAATGTTTCCACCCCCATCTTGGATCTTTTCCTAATTTTGTCCCCTCCTTTTCATGTATTTCCCACTTCCCTCTGCAGCTTTGGTGAATGGTCTAGTCCCCAGTACTGCCCCAGCGGCGTGCTCACCTCCTTCCAGCTCAGCGTGGAGTCTCATCGCGGCCTGTTCGGCGACGACACGGCCGCCAACAACATCAGGTTCCGCTGCAGCAGCAACCCGCTGCTGGAGGGGCCCGGCATGCAGTGGGGGGAATACGGCTACTGGAGCGAGACGTGCAACGACGGAGGAATCTGTGGCATCGAGACCAAGATGGAGGACTACCAGCTGGGCCTGGATGACTCCACACTCAACGATGTGCGCTTCCACTGCTGTGACAAGTATCAGCAGGTAAGCCAGAGTACAGGGCGTTTAGAGAATAAAGATGGTTTCAGTTTGGTTGCTTTGACAACCAAAAATGCCCCAAAGTGTTGTAGATTGGTCCAACCTAAGACAAGACAAAAACAACTTAATTTTACTCTCCAAGGCAGTTCTAAAACAAAACGACTTAGGGTGCATGTGAGATTTAAAAAGGGTGCAGCAGCTAGAGTAACCAGCAACAGCAATGAAAAATAGAGTAGATATTATGAGTCCTTCATGGTCCCCAGTGAACAGACAGGTCACATGCACTTTGTGACCAGAGGCGCAGCTTGTCAACAGGCAAGGCAGGCAACTGCTTGGGGCCCTAGACCAGTGGGGGGCCCCTGAAGGCTGAAAAACTTGAACCAAAACAATGACTGTAAATGTGCAAATTTTGCAATGACAGTAGGAAACCCCCCTAAAATGGTCCCATCTGACAGCACTCACTCTCTTTGCCCTGCTAAGCGTTGCACGCATAATTGCTGTGGAAATTAAAAGTTTGCCAATGACAGTAAACAAAGAAAAATGAAGAGGAATAATCAGTCTGTAGGAGAGAGGAAAAAAAGAGGAAGATGAGTAACCGTCTGCAGACATAACGGTAATGGACGCCGGTTGGAGGGCTCCAAATTGATTTTTGCCTAGGGCCCAAACAGACTCTAGAATCACCACTGCTCATGACGATCAGATCATTGATGCAATATTACCACGATCTGACTCACTGTCGTCATTCAAAAGCCTTGATTACTTATTGTAAAAAAAAACAATCGTTATTTTTTTGCTTTCATTCAATTGAGGGTGCAGAAATTTAAAATGAGGGTGCAATACCACCTTTTGCTCCCTTGTAGAACTGGGCCTGCTCCAAGAGGAAGATGAGTTATGGTTAGAAACATCTTTGAAAGAACTACACTGTTAAAAAAATAACGTATAATTTACGGTGAAATACCGCTGTGGTATTTATGGCCAGGTATTTACGTTTTGGCAACCGTACATTTTACAGTAGACAACTGTTATTTGTTTACGGTAAATTACTATAAAAATAACATATACATTATAAACCTTTATACGGTTATTTGCTGTAAAAAATACATGTTTTCAACATATTATGACTGTAAAAATGTCATTTTTCAACTGTTGTTTCCCTGTTTACCACGGTGATAAACCTTTTTAGATTTTACGATCTTTTCCTGTTGCCATTTAACAGTTTGTTATCGTATTTTCTACAGACTTTTTTTTTTTTTTTTTACAGTGTATGATAAGGAAACAACAATGTAAAAAGAGAAAGAAGAGAGAATCAAAACAATAATAAAGGCAACAAATGTCATACACTGGATTAAAAAAAAGGCCTGTACATAAAACGTTTCTCTCTGTAAAAACAGTTTCAGTCGATTGCCACCTCAAATGTTCTTTTGAATACTTTCTAAGCCTTCAACAATGTTCAAAGACTTTTTTCAAAAGAGTGCCTTGTTCAAAATGTATTTGTTTTTGTAAATGTCTATGACAACCTTTAATTGTTCTCATGTTTGATGTTTTAACTTCCAGTGATCAGCAGGTGAACCCGAGCAGACGTGACCAGTTTGATCGAGCCAGTCTCCGTCACCCTGAGCTCAAAGATGACAAATAATAATAATAAAAAACTCATCTGAATTTCTGCTGCCTCTTTCATGATTTATGAAAAAACATGAAGGGCTTTAAGTGTTTGGAGTCAAATCCATCCTCATTAAAAAAAAAACCAACAACTCTCAAACATCTTAGATCAGAATTCAGAGCGATATTAATTGACTTGCTCGTGAAAACATGCCGCTCTCTAAAAGTCGAGTGTCACCTTCAGCTGGAGAAACACAAAGATTAAGGAGCATCTCTTCATATCAAGAGCCACTCTTAACATCCTGTCATCCCATCATCACCTCTCATCAACATGAGCACAGCGTGTTTTCATACTCTATCTAACGAACCAATGGGCTTCCAGCAAAGTCATAATAAGGGTGAGCACCAAACAGAGAAGCTGACACAGGCATTTCCCAGAATTCCTGCTGGAACTGAGGTAATTAAGAAATGACGAGAGAGGGGATATTAATTAATTTACAGTTTAAGGCCTGACAGAGGTTGATAAGACACCGATTGGCACGCGCGGAGGTAATTGTGTTAATTAATCGGTGAGTAGTTAATCTGCAGGGTGTGTGCGTGGAGGGTTCGGGGAGGGAACTTGAGGACGTTATCAAACACTGCTGTAATGGTTTCCAGAAGATTTTGCAAGTCGAGGCAAAGCGATTATAGTCTTTAACACACAGATACGGAGAGCCTCTCTGCTCCTGTGAATGAAAAACACTCGCGCTGACCTCAAATCTGAGTTCAAAGTGTACTGGAGTGCACATGTTGGTCTGTGAGGTCAGGTTTGACGAGGAGAACAGAAGTGTGAAGAGAGAGAGCTCAACTCAAATTATTAGTTTAAAATGCATTTTTCATCTATCACTCGTTAATGTCCAATCTTGGGCTCATCGGCTGATAGCAGACAATGATATACGCAAAGGGGTACTGTTGTAGTCAACACCCAGATGTCCTGAGACCAGAGAGCTCCCAGACCGAGACAAGACCAAGACTATAGAGATCATCATCTTGTTTGCGGGCAAGACCGAGTAAAACTGCTTTCAATTCCGAGACGAGACCGTGACCTCCAAAAAGTGGTCTCAAGACCAAGTACAACACTACAAGGGGAAGATGACTAACTTTTTGGGTCTTCCAGTGTTGTTGCCATTGGTTCCAGTTTGACCAGCCGGAGTAGCAAGGATGCAGTTGGATTTGAGAGAAACTTGAGCTGCACTTATTTCACACTTGACATGGGTCATTATAATCACCTGATAACACCTCCACCTACAGTAGGGTTTCCAAAAACAGCCAACTTGTCAAGACAACCCTGATGACATCACTGTGAAATCATCAGGTATGTTTTCTTTTACAGCTGAATACTTTTGCTGCATTCATGTGCTCCTTCTGAAGTTCATGTGCTTTCAATTCGGATGCTACGAATATAAGGAATATATTTAAGTGAAAGTTAATGTGCAATATTTAAATTATGAAAAAAAATTCAAACCATTATCAGAACATCAATTCACCGCCATGTTGACGACAAATATGACATCAAGTCGAGCACCGAATTCTTTCCTGAGTTTCTGAGTTGTTGTTCTGACTTTAGCGTTTAGGTGCATTTTTCAACTTTCAAACACTGACGTGTCTGACATCACATGAATGCATCATTCATACACCTGGTTTCACAGGACTAGTGGTACTCTCTATTACAAGAAACTGAACTGTGCTGTATATTTATTAAAAGTGGAGTGTATCTTTAAGTTGTGTAAAAGTTAAAACTTAGATTTACAACAATTAAGAATCAAAAGAGATTTATTTTAAAACTAAAGATGTCAACTTCAGAAAAGCTACAAACTGTCAAATTAGAAAATGGCACCATCAAATGTTTGTTATTTACACGGGTATATATTTAATTTAAACTTTGGCTGATTCTTTTTGTGTTCATCAAATTGTCAATCATTTCACTACCTTTATAAATGCTACAGTCTGTATTTCAAGATCAGAGTAATCCAGCGCAGACCAGGATTGTTCAGATTGCCTTTAAAGTTTAATGCATAGAAAGCATTGGAGCGAACTCGATCCTCAAGCTCCAGCATGTATGCCCAGGTTGAAAGTCTTTTACTGCACATGACTCTGGAAACAGTCACCAGATGGCAGTGCTGCGTCGAGAGGAACTCTATCCCACATCTCTCCAGAAACAACAAGACTTTTATGACATGACACATCATATATAAACACCCTGGACTCATTCTGTGGGTTCACTGATTTCTGGATTGATCCATAATACACTGAACACCTGGTCCAGCCCTGCAGCCCTCTGGGTAAGAAAGACCTACAACCTGCATCCAATTAAAATCCACCCCACCCTGAACGCTGTTACTGCACCCTGTACCACAATCATGAAAACATTTTTCCACATATGAGAACTTCATTATTCAAAACACGATCAGTAAGCTGTTTTGGAGCTTTACCTCTGGGTCCTCCAGTGGCACCTAAAGGATGTAACGCCCCGGGTCGCAAGTTTAATATCCCAACCAACCACAGCCTGGATGTGTTTCTGACCAGCTTAGCGGCTCCTCAGCGGTCCCCAGTCTACTAAAGAGCCATTACCGCCTCCTGCAGTGAACACGATGGATACAGTGTTTGTGGTTTTGGTTGAAGGCAAAGCCTTCCTCTTAATGACCTTACGCTCCCCCGAGCTTTGAGCTCATGATGGATCACAGCCGCACCGTCGGCTCGACTGTAAATACACTTCTGTTCATAAACACTGTAGGGTTATGGTTTCTGGGCTTGGGTGTTTTTTTTTGTAACATATGGATGCATAGAGGGACAGTTTTGGGGCTGAATTGCCTTGTTTTGACGTAAGGTCGAAACAAATGTTGTTGTTGTTGCTTTAGTGTGTAATAAAGATGATCTATTCCAAGGTTCCTGCAGTAATGAAGGTAATAACCAGATGGAGCAGCTTTAAGGAGAAAAAACTAGTTCTCTTCTCTTTTTCTCTGAGAATAAAAGTGTCCTTTCCCTGCTGCATTCAGCTCCTTTTCTGAGTTTTCATTGTGTTCAGTGGACTGAAGTTGTCATTTCATCTCTCAGTTCCTTTCTTCATAACTCCAAGGGCAGCGTGGACTGTCCTTGTCGTGTACCAGAACTAAACTTTTCCTGAAGAACTTGTTTTGCTGTTTAATGACACAGAGATGTCTGAC
Organism: Labrus mixtus; assembly: GCF_963584025.1. Taxonomy (NCBI): domain Eukaryota; kingdom Metazoa; phylum Chordata; class Actinopteri; order Labriformes; family Labridae; genus Labrus; species Labrus mixtus. Next base: position 9,941,067 of record NC_083622.1, on the reverse strand, counting down.
TCAGGATCCATCAGGACGGCTGATTTACAAGGTTGTAATTTAATGATAGGACATAAGTAAGTCAAGGGGGAAGTCATGGATCTTGTCGTAATCGATTCAGAAATAAGTCTGCTGGTATGCAGTTTATTCTTAGACCTGACAAGATGAAGATCATTTTCTGCACAAAGTTGATATACCAACAGAAGTATGGTGTAAAAAAATTGCATTTTTCTTCGAGTTTTCATCATCATTTAACCTTTAGCTCTCCCAAAAATGTTTCAAAGGGGGGTGGCCAGGATCACTGGTGGTTAGTTCAGGCACACCAGAAGCTACAGTCCTCAAAGTGGACAATCCAGGTTCAAATGCGACCAGTGACTTCTTTCCTGCAGGTTATTCCCCGCTCTCTCTCTCTCCCTGATTTCTGGCTCTATCCACTGTCCTGGCTCGTTAATATGGCTGGGAATCTTTGGGTGTCTCACGATTCGATTTCGATTCTTGGGGTCATGATTCGATTCAGAATCGATTTTCGATTCAAAACAATTTATTTTTAAACGAGTACAAACTTCAGGATCTACTCCAGTCATCTGTGAGACTGGCTGAATTTCTTGCAGCTACATTTGGCATTATACTGAGTTGAAGAGCTAGCATTAGCACTTAGCAGGGAGTGACTGATTAGCCCAAAAATAAAACAAATAAAAATCGATTTTTGGAAGTTATGAATTGATTTTAAATCTTAGAAGAGAAGAATTTAGATTTTTTACATAATTCATAATTCATTTTTTTCCACCTCTACTCGCTAATAAAGGCATAAAAATCCCAAAAGGAAATCTTAAGGTGGTAGAGACTGGCAAATACTTTTGAAGTCTCTTAATCATTAAAAAAAAAAACATTTTCCATTTAACAAATATACGTTTTATTTCAAATTCTTAACAGATCATTTAAAGATTAAAGTCAAATAGATGTATGTCTTTTCACATAAAATCCAAAATTACTTTCTTGTAAAAATGTTGTCTTTTTACTGTAATTGGGCACAACAGTTTAAAAGACTGAAATGGATACACTTTGTTTACTTGGAGACTCAGTCTTGACCCCGTTGTGCACTTGGACCTGGACTCAGTCTCAGTCTCGGTGATGTGGACTACAGCCTCTCTGCAGGAGGAGTGCACACAGAATGCATTTTTGTTTTTTGTCTTTTGGACCAGCAGTTGAAGAAATTGGAGATTCTAAGTGATTTTTCTTTATCAAATATAGTTAGTTACACCCCTTGAAAAAGCTTTGAGCTTTCATACCATCTGAGTTTATTTGTATAGCAGCTGCCTCCACAAACACACTTTGTATCTCCTGGGACACAAAAGAATCGAGGACACGTGTACACATTAAATATAAATCATTTTATAATATACAAATTGTACAGATGTCATGAACAATAGGAATGTGGACATACTCAGGATAGCAAAGATAAAGAATACTTCTTCTTCCTCGATAGCAAACTCTGCTATGCAAGTGACATCGGCACATGATCAAAGATACTCAACATTCAAGATGGCAGCCGGGGTTGACAGAAAAACATCAGGGACAAAATAAAAAAAAAACCCTAAGAATACATTTTCCAGAGGCTGTGAGCAAGCTAAAGTGACAACACAGAAGAAATAATGACGGCATCCTATTGTTTCATGTTCTGTCGTTTCTACTCTGCTCATTTCACATCATAGTAGCACACAGGATATGAACCATTAAGTTTTTTTTTTTTTTTTACAGCATTACCAAGAACGATTGCACCAGCACCACTACTGAGGCTCAGAGACAATTATGCTGATAAAAGACAGGAAACTGTAAATTACCCTTTTTTTACACGGATGGGTAGAGAGCCGTGGATGTATGTTTGAGTCTAACATTAGTCAAAGGTCTCCTTCTTTTCACGGACGGATACGTTTACATGGTTCAGCATCATTTAACTGATGAAGTGTCAGATCCTGCCTCGTTTTCTTCCCTCGCTCTGCCTGTGTTTTTCCTTTTTTTTTGTTGTAATGCACCGAAAAAAAAAAAAAATCACAATTACCCACAGTCCCTAGAGTGAAGTCATGTCAGAGGTTAGACTGCACAGCAACCAATCAGCCCTTATCAGGGAGAGACGGGGGCCCCGAAGGCCGCGGCCTCAGGTAGGATACGAGGCCGGTTGTAACTTTTTGTCAAGGTTACGATGATCCGTGTTTGTGGACGTCCAACAGGAATGTGGTGGGAGTCAGAAAAAACACCGCCATGTCACACGAGATCACCTCGCAGCTTAACGGACTTTCCCAAACTCAGCTCTTTTAGATAAAGTGGAATATGATCTGTCTGTTTTTTTGGTTTGATGCCAAAAGGGGGAAAAACTCACAGTCGCAGTTTCAGATAAAAATGAAAAAAAAAAGGACCCAGGCGGGAATACTGAAATAAACTCATATTTATAAAAAAAACTGAAAGATGGCAGGTAAAACGTTTATCTTAACGCAGGAGAAAAGACAGAAAATAGATCAAATCAGATAAAATAAGTTGGGGAAATGTTTTTCACTGCAAAAAATCAAATCATAGCAAGCTGCCTGATTCCTCGTCAGAAAATATCTCACTTAGCGGCGCCTGATTGGCTCTGTAGGTAGAGTGAGCGAGTGAGATTTACAGGTGTAGAGGCTCCAGTCCTGCCGCTCTGGTTGTAGGTTCAATTTCCAGTCCTGATGCTGTTTGGTCCAAGCCATCCCTCTATAATCTCCAATCATGTTTCTAAATACTAAAGTGAATCTTAGAGCTGCTATGGAGACTGAAAAATAAGTGGCTATACCCCGCACTACACTTCTGGGTATAGACATCTCATTTCAAGACACTCACCAACTCCAGTAGCATTGCTGCAGTGGCAGAAATTTGGAATTATTACAAGCAATTCAGAGCTTTTTTTTTTTTTTTTATCAGGACTTGTCAGGTGAATGTGGTTTATAATAAGTGGAATTACATTTTTTTTTAACAGCATTAGACAAATTCACTAACTCAGATTGTATTTTTTGCAGTGTAAATATTCACCACCGCCTTGTCGGTTATTAAAAGGAGTCTTTTTTGCCATTTCACTCTACAAGTCGTATTTATCACTTTCTAACAAACATCGGTAAGGCAGAATCAAATATTCCTCGGATACAATAAGTGCTTTTTGAAAGCTCAAACAGCCCGAAGATAAAAAAAAAGTGAGGGAGTGAGGTTTAAAGAAACAAAAAAGGATAACGCCACAGAGAATGAGAGGACACAACTCCATCTCTCCTAAAGGTCGATATCCGAGTGGTTATTTTGTTGTGTGCTCGTGCAAACTCCCGTGTACAGCTGTGGAAAATCCATCCTGGCTCATTCATGACTCTTGACCTCGTCTGCCATTAGCGATGACCTCACGCTCACAGGTCTGCGCTCCGTCATAGTGGAGGGTGAGAGGACAAGGAGCATATGTTTCGGGGGGGGGGGGGTCAAACACACTATGACCCCCCCCACCTCTCTCTATTTAAAAAGAAATCAACAACAGCTCTCAGGAGGTAGCTCGAAGCGTCAGTCAGAAATACATTTCAGCGTTAAGCGTTAGCGGAACAGCAGAGGCAACACCGTAAAATCTCTCGAATCCAAAGCAGAACATTCACAATAATAATAATAATAATAATACAAATAAAATGCTCGTAACATCCTTGAAAAATAAAATCCAAAACACCTTCATGTAGACGAACTTCAATTATATCATCCCCGCGATTTGAACTCCAGTAAGAAAACAGGGAACAACAGCTTCAAAAATACCAACACTGACTGTCGCAAAAGTCTCCTGCTCGACTATAACAAACATAGAACACTGAAAAAACACCATTGTGTCTCTATAGGACATGTTTTTAAAAGCAGAGTGTGGGCCATTTACAGTATAGTCATAAGGCTAAGCTGGTCACAGTTTTTTATATTCTACTCTACACAAACACTTGCCATTGTTACATTGAAGAAAATCTCAGCGGCGGGTGGGCGGATTAATCAAGGAGAGCACTTATTCAGCATGAATCGATCTTACTCGTTTGTAACTGCAGAGCTTCGTCTCCAAGAAGGAGACTTTTTTTTTTCTCGACCGAGTTATCGTCTGTTCTCATGAAACAGGAGATCCAAATCATGACCAAATGATATTCTGCATGAATCAGGACAGAAGGTAGTTTCAGTTCTTGATTAAGCGACGTGTGAATTAAAAGGTTTTTTCTGACATATTTCTCTCTCTCCCTCTCCGTCCTCAGTGCAAATGCTTCCCTATGACATCACCGTTAAATCTGAAGGCTATTTCCTTGACATGTTGAGGTGTTTTGCTGTCGATAAGTGACCCCCATTATAAATGCATGATTCCTGACAGACACCCCACTGACAAAATCCATTAGTGAGCTAATAAGTGCTCCACAGCGTGAACGTCGCCGCCTTCCTTCCCCCCCCCCCCTTATTTTTCCTGAAATGGAAAGCTACACGATGCCATGAAACAGCACATTACGGCTTGATTATTGTCAGAAATGATGTCTGGTAAGGGGTGCTTAAAGAGCTGGAGGTAAAATAATGAAGGAAATCTCGGCGGGGGAATGTGGAACGCAAGCGGCCGTTACTTTAAATGAGCCTATTCATTTCTTTTATTTCACTCCGTTATGCTCTCTTTCTCGTTCTCGCGCTCAAACTTATTTTCTTTGTCTCCGTTTCGCACTTCTCAATCTCTAGTTTTGGCCTCAGTAAACAACAAGACTCTCGGCCCTGACCGCACACAGCTTAACCTGACGAGTGCTCTGTTTGTGGCCAACGCCTGGAAAAGTAATTAAAGAAATGCAACTTTGCTCAGAAATAAAAAAATCCTCCCTCCTGTATGTAAACGCTAACTAGGTGCGTCTGAATATGAGTTCTTGCCCTTGAGCTGCAAACATTCAGCTGAAATTTCACATCCTTATCGCGCTTGGCTTTGATTATGGAACATTCTGTATGCAAGGTGAGCTTAGCACACCACACCAAAGAGTGATTATCGGCTCTCTTTGAAGCACTTGAAGGTTTAGAGCTCAGCGTAAACAATTATCTCTTCACCCTACTTTGGATTGCCTGTCGCAACAAACGTCTTTCCCATCACCTCTACCGGCGTTCTCCTTCCACATCACGACTCACTGTTTATGTTAAGACGAAAGAACGGGGGAAATGTTAAAACAATCAGTCTTTATGATGTCAGTTTTGTGCATGAGGAAGGCCCGTGACCTGTCATAGTTCTGCTGCTTGGATCTTGGATCAGGCTCGTCTTTTCTTAGCTTTACAAGAGCGGCTCGAACTGCACAACCAGAAGGTTTAGAGTACACCTTTTGAAAGGCGCTTTGTCAAACTATAACTGTAAGACTCGTGTTTAGTTTCTTAAACTATTCTTCAAAAGCAAACAGAGGACTCTCTCAGATCCATGACTGCTTATAAAACCCACAACCGCGTCTGTAGTTCATCTAAATAATCCTAATCCAACAGATTGTAAACTAACATGTTACCTTTAAATGACTTTCATGTAACACTCCTCGCTCTTTTAAACGCCTGGTCACACCAGAAGTCATTAATTAGAAACATCATTCACTTCATATCTTTGGGATATGTGTGGTTTTACAGGCTTGGTGACATATCTGGTAAACTAATCACTAACAAGCCAACATTAGTGAGACATAGTACCTCCAGTGTTGAGTGTAAAAAGAGCTGCACTTCCTCGAGTGTCCACTTGAGGCATGGAGCAAAATCATATTTTAAAAGCAGAAATAAATATGATTACAGCCTTGATTAATAAACATATTGGTACATAGCTCATTTCTTTACTAGGACACATGTCGTTATTGGGCTAAATAAGTCTTAGGTAATTTGCATAATTGTGGGCGTGGCTGTGTTGACTGACAGGTGGACTTGTTGTAGATGTTTGCCAGGAGGCTTAAGGCCCGCCTCAGCTCCACCTCTTTACCTGTTACTAGATTGATTGAATTAGCATTTCCAATATGGTGAACGCCATTGTTGAGCTTCATGGCAACCCTTCAGAAACCAATGGGTGACGCCCATGTAACTAGCTCCATGTTTTATTCAGTCTATGGGTGCAACACTGCTAACAAGTTATGCTAACTTCCACCATTTAGACTCCAAGCTGCAAGCAACATACAGATATCTACTTCAACAAATCAACCCACCTTTAAATTTAGCATTTGTCTCACTCTGGTGTGACCAGGCCTTTTATCTGTGTCTGAAGTAAAAAGAAGAACTTGTTCTTTCCAATCATACCATCATTCTACTGATTCAACGCCATGTTTTCCTTCATCAAGTTAATCCAGTGTCTCCACATTGACTATCCTGCACCTGTATCTCCTCTTATGGGTATATACATTCAGTATGTGTGGTTATAGGATAGGGCGGATGTCTGCGGATACATGAAGTTGTTGATATACTCCGGCAGGTTTCTTGGGAATTGTCCATGAAGGATTTGGAAAATGCTGCAGCGATGGGGTTCAAACCCCTTTGATTTGGATCAGGAACAACACCGGGGACGAGTTCTTGGACTGGGGAACTTGAGAGGTAGGGCGGGGAAAACCTTAACTCAGACTACTTGGGGCTACTCTTGGGTCTCGTCTGGGATTTGATTGGTCGGTGTGGCCTGTGAATCCGCCACGATCTCCTTGGCGACGACTTCCCCGCCTGCTGGCTCGTCTGTTTTGTGTTTGACTGCGTCCTCTTCGTCCTTGTCTTTCTCCTCATCGGTCTCGACCCCGTTTTCGATCACCGCTTCGACTCCTGCTTCACCCGCCTCCTCTTTTTCTTTGGTCTCGCTCTGGGTTTCGACAGTCGCAACGATCTCAGACACCTCCAGGACCTCGTCGTTGTCGACAAGCTCTCCGTTCTCTTTCGATCCCTCTCCGTCCAGTTCAACCTTTTCTTCCCCGTCTTCTTCTTTACTCTTTTCTGCCTCGTTGTCTTTTGCGTCTGCTCCTCCATCTTTCTCTTCAACGGTCTCTATGCTGATTTCAATCCCCTCTTCAATCTTCCTCTCTTCCTCACACTTTACCTCCCTGTCTTTTGATGTCTCACTTTCTCTCGCAGCCTCTCCATCCGTTGCTCCCGCCCTTTCATCCCTACTCTTCTCTTCCTCTTTCTCCACCTTTTCTCTCTCATTATTAATGTTGGAATCCTCTGCTTCCTTCTCAATCTTGGATTTCTTCTTCTTCTTGTTCTTTGCGCTCTCTTTCATGCAGTTCTTGTTGGACTTGCCTCGGGGCTTGAAGATCAATTTCTGAAACATTCAAAGTTTACATTAGCGTGTTAGTGGAATGCATTGTACTCCTTTAAATACGCTTTTGGGCACAAAGTAGGACACAGAGACTTAATTAAGAACGGATCAGAGTGGATCTAATATTGCACTGGGATAACGAGGTAATTCAAATGAGTCTCATTGATGCAGGGAAGGAAATTGAGGCCATTTTGAGGGGAGTTATTGGTGCCTCAAGGTCTGCAGTCAGACCAAACAAACAGGCAAAAAATTTCATACAAAATGTCCTCAATTACTCAAACAAATTTTGCAGGGTTTGATGCACTGTAGGGATACAAAGAGAACTGAAATAAACTCCAAAGAAATGGACAAGAAAATCTTGTTAACGCTAGCAATTCCCTGAGTCTTAGGGCCTATTAAATTTGTTGTTGTGATGGCAGTTTAAATTCGGGTCACACAGAGCGTCAACATGGATTCATTCCACTGCGGACAAAGGTTAGCTTAAGAGGTTATCACCACTTCTCAGGGTCGCAGAGAAAGCATTTCCAACCCGGCTTCCCCAAACAAAACAAAGTCTGTAGTTGAAGAATTCCTGATATTTCAAACAGACACGAGTGCGTTCACATTTGTTCAGAGCTCTCTGCGTGTGTTTGGCTACTGGAAACAAAAACAGCTGTGGAATTGGAGGTGGCAAAAGGTGATGTTGGCTTTGGATATATGGCGTGCAGGTGACCGAATGACTTCTGGTGAGACAACATATAAGCCACAGAAAATACAGAGAGGAATGTTAGATTGTGTACCTTGGATTCTCTCCTCTTTCGGTTCAAGACGGGTCTCTGCAGGAACACAATCTGTTTGGTGGACAGACTTCCATCACTGAAAGAGGAGGACAGACAGCGTTAAGAACATCAGTAAATCATGAAGGCTTTTAAAAAGGACTCCAACATGTGGTAATGCTGTAATAAAAGGTGATAATACAACTTTATTTATATGGCACCTCTTATAGGGTTATATCATAACACTTGGAAATAATTGAAGGAAATAGAGAATAAAAGAAAAGCATGCAGTTCCTCCAAGTGACCACTTGGGGCTGGCTCCAAATGGAAATCAATCCCCATCAGGTCCCATATTAAAAGGTCCAACTTCACAACAGAGTGAAACATGTTTCCAGTCTTGTACAAAACTGCTTTTTGTCTCTAAAGACAACTCTTCATGACAACAGTATATACAACTTACCTATGTAGATTACAGTAAAGCTTAAAGTTATAAATAATTAGGGGCATGGTCGCTTAGAGGGACAGGTAGGAGTATGGCCTCAGTTAATTCAGTCACTGAACCTATCTGCCATAATTATCTTATGATCCAAATTCTTTTAAAGAAGATTTATTATGCTGATCCATATATATATATTTTTTTTAAAGATGTATTTTTGGGCTTTTAATGGAGAGATAGGACAGTGGATAGAGCTGGAAATCAGGGAGCGAGAGAGAGAGTGGGGAATGACATGCAGGAAAGAAGCCACAGGCCAGATTTGAACCCGGGCCGCCCGCTTTGAGGACTACAGCCTCCATATATGGCGCGCACGCACTAACCACTGTGCCACCAGCGCCCCGCTGATCCATATGTAAGTTCATACTCAAAATGTTACAATGTTGGACCTCCATACTGAACCTCAGCAACGTTTTTTTGAAATACAAGATACACAGTTTTGGTGTATCCCCGGACATGGTTTTCTGCTTCTCTGAATGAGAAGTTATGAGATCCTGACGTTTTGGTTCTGCCAATGTATCAGAGCAAAGCATGGAGCAAAGTTGTAGGACATGGTGGCTCTTTCAAGGACACGCCCACCCAGGATGCTCACTCAAATATCCCTGTGACTTCATACAGAGCTGGCCAATCAGAGGAAAGTGGACAAGAGGGGAGGTCTTAAAGAGACAGCAGTTGAAATCAACGGTTTCAGGCAGAGGCTGATATGAGGGATTAGGATTAGGGAAGATAAACAAGGTGGGTTTTTGAGGTACACATCTCCAAGTGCTACTCAACATGTGTCCCAGACTGACATAATAGATGCTGAAAGTGAGGATAATAGATCTCCTTTAAGTAACCAGGTGTGTTTTCCAGGCGATGTCATGGTTAGCCCACTACGATCCACACAATCTCTTCTCAACTCAAGTCAGCTGCTGCCACAAATAGAGTCTCAAACTAATGGCTGACGTCATGATGGCAATGTTTGTTATTTGATGAGTAAAATAACAAACAAAACAGGGACCCAAAAAAAGCAGAACAAGCATAAGCTAGGAACAATGAAATATCTGAAAGATAAAAGAACAAAATAACACTTTGCAAAAAGATAGAAATGCAAGAGAAGAAGAGCAACACTTAGCAGTGTTGGGCACCATCAGCGCTACAAATAGCATTAGCTTAAGTATCTTTTTTAGTGGCTTGATGGTAGCATCTCTTTGAGTCAAATAGCTCTTTTATTGGCTTAGCCGTTTTATTGATCAAGAAGTAGCATCCAAAAAAGCTACATTCTCATCAAAGTTGGAGCACAGCTTAACGTTCTTTCACGGCCCCGAAATTAAACTTCTAAGGATGAGCAAAATACGGCAGCCTATACACAGACGTGTTTACAGCGGATTTACTGTGACATCACAGTCTAATCCTTGATGCCTACATCCCTGCAGCTGAGAAGTGCAAACAGAACAGAATTCTTTAATTAATGTTATTATTTTGCTTCTTTTATTTTTGTTTGCTTGGGACAAAAAGCCAGAGTACACTTACATTTATAGATTTATATCCAGTGTTATTTATATAATGTTTTCATTTGTGACAGATTGTGGGATAACTGAGAGTGATTCTCACTCTCTCTGAACCTTTTATCAAGATAGTCAAATGATGGCTGGCCCTTTGCTCATGCTTCACGCTCTTATCTGACAGTTAAAGGATACAGGCTCCCATTCGAGGCCCAACCTCTTTACTGAAGTCGTCTGTCAGTGTCATTGCCCCCCCCTCCTTCCCCCCTTTTAGCCTCACAAGGAACCTGATATTTCACTCGCAAAGCTGCAGATTTGGAATTTGCCAGAATGTCTGTGTTTAACTCGTGAACAGAACATGTATTTCTTCTCTCGTTTTCTTCAATTCCCCAAATATTAATCCTCCCTCCCACACACATGTCACACTCCTGTGTTCTGCAAAAGGATAATCAGCGCAAGTACTCGCGCTGACAGATTAATCGAGGCAGGAAATGCAGATTCATTTCTGAGTGTGCTTCCTGTCTCTCACGCTCCCTCTTGCTCTCTCTCTCGCGCTCCTCTGTGTGCTCGTCTTTGTCATGCACAGGCCCATTTTTTTTAGTCCAGTGTGCTCTCACTTATTATTAACTCGCTCGGTTGTACCTCCCTGCTTTTTTTTTTTTATCTCCTGTGACGGCTGCATTTGTGACACTTTTATTGTTTGTGTCTGCTTTATTCCTTCCATCTGTTTCTATTATTGGACATGGCTTAAAAAGGAGATTTTTTTTTCTGTGCTGGTATCTGACACAAGTTCAATAACACACACACACACACACACACACACACACACTCTACAGTTTAGATTCTGTCTAAACTTAAGCTGGCAGCTCAACCTTGCACATGAGAAGATATGGCAGGTTTATGATCGCTGCAGAACCCTAAAAGCCAGCTACAAATCTTCTCTTTCTCGACATCAAATGGACTCGAGACTCCTCCAGCAGAAGGCTTACTATCTAAACCACCCAAAGCCCAACACAACTACTTTTTTCCATTACCTTCCTCCTTCCACCATTTATCCATAAGCTATTTTCTGGGCTGTCCATGCTGCTGAATGGCTTCCTGGCGAATCAAAGCCGAGTTTCCTGCAGAAGCCCAAGCCCATTAAGGCTCGAAAGGGAGTGGATGGTTCAGAAAATTACAGGCCTTTACGGAAACCTACTCTTGGCTGTCTGTGTCAGCTGCGCTATTATAACTTGAAATCATACAGAAGTGCAAAAGCCTGTGTCGATTTATTCATGAATGAACCTGTTGGTGGCTTCATCTGCAGCAAAGAAAAAAGTCGAGTGCACATCCCAGCTGTCACTGTGCTGCATGAAAATAAAGAGAGAACTGAAAATGCTGCAGCCCAAACTACAAACCTTAAAGCCCCTGCTTTAGGTTACATATAAATTCAAACTAGAACGCAAGATAGACTTTTTCTTTATGGATATTTTTATTGTTTGTAACCACGGCCACAGGGTAGGTGTCAGTGGAATTGAGTTACAGCATTTTGCAGGAACAGCCTGTTTTCATTTTCACAAGAAGCACAGTGTGTGAAAAGCAGAATGATTTGTGGTCACAAAATAGACTGCTACTAACACATGTACAGAACAAGCAAAGTCGTGAGAGGTACCGCTGTGTCAACAGGGGGCGCCAAATGTTCACTAGCTTTGAGCTATCTGCTTATTTTTGGTTTAGCTCAGTGGTTAGGAAAATATTCAGAGGCTTTACTCTTTTTTGCAGCGGATATGCATGGGTTTGAACCCGACCTCAGCCCTTTGCTGTACATCACCCCCCACCCTCTCATCCCAAGGGGTGTGTCCACACTTTTTTGACTCGGGAGGCCCAACTGGGACACTGATAGGTGGCATGAAGTAGTCTTATGCAAACACACAGGAAAGAATGGCATTTATTTACCTCTAAAATTTTCTGTTAACTTTTACATGCTGATGCTGACATTTGTTTATTTTTGAAGTTATATTTTTGCCTTCATTGGACAGGGCAGCTGAAGAGAGACAGGAAGTGTTTGGGGGGGACGAGTGGGGAATGACATTCGGCAATGGGCCGAGGTCTACATAACCACTAGGCTATCGGCGCCCCCTAATGTCGTAGTCCTGTATATATTCACAGTTCAAAGTATGAACAAAACGAAATGTGTCACATTGAAATGCAATGAAAGCTACGAGCAGCCGGTTGCATCCTGCAGCCTGTGGTTTCATCGTCTGGCAAAAAACAAAAATCTACTGCACACCTCTTCTGTCAAACTGCCATTCAAATAACAAAAGACAAAGAAACATGAAACTGAAAGAAGAACGTGAAGATTCAGATTCAGACTTGTGTATGTATCCAGATCCCCTTTTTATTCTCCTACCTGTTATAATCAGCTAATTTGTCTGCAGCTGTGTGTGTCCTTGTTCTCTCTTTCTTCATCAGTAATGCAGAGAAATTCACATTTACTGTAATTAATGGCTCCAAAATGTAATTACCATCTGCATTAATTGAATGTTACGAACATGAATGCATGCTCGGAGACAACTACATGAATTAATGTTGTGTGCAGAAGCTGCCGAGCAGCAGTTAGCATTAATTTCAGACACTGCTGAGATCACTGACACTTATCCCAACCCCTCCACATGAAGTGCAGTCTCACACAACACAAAGGGTTCATTTGTAAATTCGCTGTTAAAAAACGGAGGCGCAAACACCACGATAAACAAATGCGAGGAGTCGTGCTAATCTGAAATGGATCATCAACCATGATATTTGGCGGGCAAAATGTTTTCAAGGCAGGGGGAGAAATGAGCTGCGTCCTACACTGTATCTAGGCCGACTCTGATTAATTAGCCATGTTGTGCTGTTGTGTTGTGGCATTTGGAAACAGAGGGGAGAGGGAGGGTGGTAGGATGAAAAAAAAAAAAAAAACAACAAATGATGAAAATAGAGAGGTAATTAATCTACGCTGTGAAAGAGCAGCTCACATGAACAACTGAGGCGGGGGCAGAGCAAACAGTCTGTCAGTGTACTGATGGAAAATAGCAAATGCACACTTTATCAGCAGGACAAAACACATAACGTCATCCTATTAGAGAATAGTTTCACACGTTTCAATTAGTTGCTGTAGTTTTTCCTGCAGCCCAGAAAAGCTGCAAAGAGACTGTAGATGAAGACAACACAATCAAAGACCTCAATCTTTGGTGAAGCAAAAGTTGTGATATGACCTCAGTCTGAGGTTTAACGGTTTGAAAATCCTTTTTTTACTCTCCTGTTAAAAGTTCATCTTTTCTTAGTTTCACTAGCATGAATAACTCAGCAGACTTATGAAAATAAGCTTCTGAAATTGCTTTTACTGCCGAGGGGATCTTAATGTGGTAGTTTAAGGGCAGCAGGAACACTAACACTGACCGATAGTTTTAAATAAACACAATCTACTTGTGCTTTGAGAAGACACCCATTGCTCCAGTCATGCCCCTATATCCTACTAAGTTATATAACGTAACCTATGGTCATTAATTTGCCACCGCAACCAAAACAGCATTGCCACCTTCAACAGACCGAGGCTCTGTACATGCAAGCTGCAGGTAGTGACAACGCTGATACTACCTACCCTACCACATGACCACTTCTCGCCCCCACAACTCAACCGTGTAGGCCGATGGGCAGCAAGAGCCAGGGCAGCGAGTGGGACCCTCCCTTCACCTGTGTTTCGCCCATTTAGTCCCATGACACCTCAGGCAGGCTGGACAGTAATAACCCTTTCAATGCACATTAAGACATGTGAAGATTACAGTGAAAATGAGAATCTACAGTATTGTTCTAGGCAAAATCAAGTTTTGTAACAAATTGATCTAAGGACCCATCGGCTATTTTCTGAAGACAATATATACCTTTAAGAACGATGACCATCTTTACCGTAATTTTGGTTTAGTAGTTCTGGGCAATAAATAAAGTTTAAATTCAAATTACAATTTTGGCTTCCAATGATCATGAATGCAAAATAATGGAGATTAAACATGTTGTGCTGCAACCTGTTTTGCGCTCGTTTTGTAATTAGTCCAGAATGTTGACGTGACAGGAGTGTTTGATTAATGCATGTGATGCAGAATAATCGTGATCTCGATATCAATAAAAATGATCGTTATTATGATCTTTGCGATAATCGAGCAGTGCTAGGGTGTAGCCAGCAGCTATTTTTTTTTCTGGTCTGGAAATTTTGTTTCTACACTCTGTTATTGAGAGACATGCTTCTCAAACACTTCGGCCTGAATTTGAGACATGCACAAACAGGATCTGCGGACATGGATTTAAGATTAACGGAGAGGTGTCAAGAGTGATGCTGCTACACAAGTTCCAGGCAAGACTTCCTTTGCAATGTGCTGCATTGTTTACAGTCCAATTCAGAACATGAGAATCGACTGTGTGTTTAGAATGTAGACTGTATAGTAAGATGGACGTAGAAAACAGCTGCCTGGGAGTGAAGCCACAATATTCAGAGCTGCTCCTGCTGGCTGGCTGCAGTAAAGGTCATAGATCCCACATCTTAGATCTACCGGTCATGTCAGAGGAGTGAACTCTTTTAACTACCGCAGTCATTTTTAAGTTGTAAAATTCAGGCTTTTAGTTAACTTTTAACCAAGCTAGCTGTTAGCCTACAAGCTTAAAAAAAACCCAGCAAAAAAGGAGCACACTCGACAGTAAACACGATTCCAGGTGCACGACCGCAACAAGACAAAAAAGAGACAGAAAAGTCACCACACAAATGTCATTTTAGTTTCCTATATCCAGGTAAGAAATAGCAACACAACAACGGAGGAGTTTCAGCACTAGGCCTCCATCAGCCTACTAGCTTAAACATTAGAAAATCAGTGGTTCGACCAGTTTTAAGAGAGACTTACTCGTCCATACTGGAGTAAAGTATTTCACTGGTACAACACATTGTAGAACTAATTGTGTTTAAAAGGTGAGGCTACTCAGTGTGACTGAAAAACAAGCCCGGCCTTTGACCATAAGCGGATGTACACTCATATAGCAGCCATGAGTGATGAGTCAGCACGGGCTTAGCAGAGCAGCCGTTACATTTGTGTGAAGAGATTTTCCACAGCTGCTCGGCTCAGAGCTCAGCACAAATTGAAGCAGATTGAGGTCAATATGTTTCAAAGGCTGTCATAATTCTTTTAACAATAACTCGAACAGAGAAGGTATACATGAATTCAAACTGTGTTCCAGTTTTCACAGGAATACTCTGCCGTTTACAGAGGGATTCTCTTCACATGAGTTAACAATATCTTTGGATTTCGAGTTTTACAATAACTTTTCAATTGAGGCCCAGTTTTTCAGATTCACATTTTCTGAACTTTTCTGAGAGTTTCCTCCTCTCGACAAAAGTAAAGCATGGCTGAAGTTTCCATTTCCATTTTTAATTCCATTCAGAAAACTTTTATTCGGGAAAAGAGAATCTGACAAATTGACACAGATACAGAATTGGAATAAAGTTGGCTTTTTAAATGATTCAGGAGCAGCGATCAGCTATAAAATAGTACAATCACTCAAGTACAGTACACGGAGTTAGCAGAATTTCTGAG
Organism: Labrus mixtus; assembly: GCF_963584025.1. NCBI lineage: Eukaryota > Metazoa > Chordata > Actinopteri > Labriformes > Labridae > Labrus > Labrus mixtus. The sequence continues at coordinate 9,925,465 of NC_083622.1, read as the reverse complement.
TTTCTTTTGCTTTAATTGAGGGCTATTCACTCCTATTGGTCCGTGCATTCCTTTGCTTCTTGCATCTTTCTATCATTTTCTTCTTTCTTCGAACGGATACAGACTGAGCCTTCTGCCCAAACTTTGCGTTGTATTCGTACATGTTTCTGCATGTTTTCTGGAAGATTACAGGTACTGACCAAATGTTGACCAAACATTGCAATACCACCAGAAACCATGCGGGAAGTGTAGAGCGGTGTAATGAAGCAAATGGATTGGAAAATGGCTTTTTTTCCTACACTGGAACGACTGGTTGGAGATCGAATGAACTTAGTGGAGGTCTGTGTGAGACCACGCCCTCTAGTGGAGGCATTTTTTTTTCAGCTTTTCCTTTTTCCTTCAGCATGCTGTAATTTGTCTCATCTGACTCCTACCTACCCCGTGGCAGAGGTTACAGTCATCAAAAATTACAAAAAAGAAAAAGTCGGTCTCATCAGTGATGGTCTCTTTTCTGGGTCATTAAGAGGCTTCACTATTAATGTCAGTCACTTTCAGAACCAGTAAAAGAAACTCCTCACAGGGGCTTTAAATAAAGGATCAGAGGATCTTACATTTTTTCAAACCAAAAGCCAAAGAAGCAGAATTATAGAGATCCTCAACTCCCCCCCCAACCCTAAGAAAGACTGTAGACACTAGCTGCACCCCCAACCCCTTCAAACAATGAACCACAGCACCAGCACTCCAGTATTCATTACTGCTGAATATTGCTGTTTACTGAGTGTTGAACCCGACAGCTGCTTTGCACTACTTTTTTCTAGACTTCATTGTTTTTTCTATATTGTTTTCATGAAGTGCTTTTAATGGTTGTCTTTCTTTATCATTAATCATGTCTGTCTGCATGTGCTGCCACTGACAAGGGCTGCTTAAATGTTTTTCATTGTTTTTATATAAGAATAAAAATCTGTTCTATTCAATTCTGAAACTGATAAAGAAAGATGCAATCCTTCAATATGCCTAACCACCTGAAGATCCCCATACTTGGTGACAAATGCTTGATAAACATTTGTTTAAGGTACATATTGAGGCATGTATAAGGACCTAAAGTGTTGTCTAGATTTAGCACAGCAATGGCATCAATCTGACATAAAACATTTTCATTTCGTTTGTGTTTGTGACTTTAACAGGTATTTACTCCTTGCAAGTTATTTATGCTTTATTGTGAAAACACTGTTTTCTATCTGACCCTGATCTACAGTAAAAGAGTCTGTAAGATCAAATTAGATTAAAACAAATACTGTAGTAAGTAAAAGTAATATAACGTTATACCATTTAAATGAGTGCATGCAGGTGCTTGATGATTGTTAAAAAGTAATACAAATGCTCGCAGCTGCAGTTCTCCTGATTGCCAACAGATGTCGTTAGAGGTCACAGATCAGTGAATGCATCATGAATACGCAGATGAAAGTCATTACCTGTTAGTCTTGATTACAGGAGTTGGCAGCACACAGGTGAGTCTCCATCCAAATGTAGCCAGGGACTGCAGCAGAGGAACATAATCAGCCTTCACCTGCAGACCCTGTGGAGACAACAAGATGTCCATTAGACAACTTGTAATCATCCGGAACGACCTTAAACCTGCACATAATCCCCGCCCTGGGTCCTCCCTGAACACCCTGCACAGCACAGTGGACGGTTTGCATGCATTTTTGTGTAGCATTTCAATCTATGATTACAGCTGTGGAGCATCGCAGTCTGAGATGCAATCAAGCGCTGTCAGCATTACTTAGGAACTCAAATCCTGGTATAAAAAAAATACCTCTCAGATATGCTGGCTTTGATAAAAATGTGTGTGTGCTGTCTAAGAAAGAAAATGCACACAGGAGAGAATAAAAAAAAAAAAAAAAAAGAGACATAAATCAACTGCAGAAACTCCCCGGTTGCCATGAGTCAACATGGCAACCGTGTCTATTCCTGACAAGTGTGTGTCAGCACTGTAAGTCCTTGAGCAAATAGACTGACTGCTCGTGTGAAACCGCTCACTTTGAGGTAAACATTTTAATGCTATTAGCGCTATTTTAACACCGTGAAGCCAGCCAGAGTCGCTTTGTCTCACTGACAGATTTAAATATTAAAATTTTAACATTTGAATGGATATTTTGAGTGATGAGGAATAACTGCCTGTGTGTGATTCATACTGAAACACACTGATTATTTCATGTACATTCAGAACACACACACACACACACACACACACACACTCACACACTCACACACATATACGCCAACGCTTGGAGAGGAAGTGTGTTTGTGGCTTGCCTTGTCAGACACCTGCCTAAGAATGCAAAACCACAACGTGTGCCTGTCAGATTGTACCTGTCAGATTGCTCGTACCCACCTCAACATGTGTTCGGCACGCACACACAAAAGGAAACACACCCACAGAGCTGCCTCATGTAAAGGGACTCTATTCTCCAAAATTGTACCTGACGTTATGTTCTATGCAAAATAAAAATCATGCACAGTATAAGACAAAAGTGAAATAAAACTACTCAGGCCGTTTCCTTTTACGCATAAAGTCTAGGCTGTTACACTCACTAGTGCATTGTGGGTACTGGAATGAGTCAAAAAAAGGCATTGAACATGAACAAAGTACAGCCTGAGAACTTTCCGTCTATTCATAGTCCTCTGATCAACTGTATGAAACAGAGAGTTGAGAATACATCACACCTACACATGGCACATTAGCCTTCACCGCATTGGCAAGTGTGAAAGTCTTCTCTAATTAAAGCTGCGCCAAGGCAACGTTTTCATGTGGAGATATGGTGGAGCCGCCTTCATCAGCCTCGATATCACAGAGCAGCAGATTAACAGAAAGAGCAAGTCGTGTGCAGTTTACTGATGACAGCATAGTTCACTTTTTTTCCTAACAGGCTGGGGGGGGCCTTAAAACTGCCTACCTTCTCTGGTCCAAACAAATCCAGAGCATTCAGGACCAGAATCTGAAGTTAGACGGAGGACATACTGGCTGCTGCATTGTTGTCAGAGAAGCCAGCACTTCAACATAGGGTCACTTTATCATTTCATTCAGGAGATACCTTACTGATTGCTCCTTTAAAAAAGCTACAGGGTTATAAATTGCTATTGTCCATCCCCCCCCCCCCCCCTTTGCTTTGTGTCCTCATGGTCCTGCTCACCCTGTGGATGATTCATTCTGTTAAAGCCCACTCACTAAACACTCTCCTTTTCATACCAACTACAACGTCTTCATTTAGTACAACTGCATCTACTATCACTCAAGTAGTATCTACCTCTGCTATTTCTGCCAGTACAACAAATGAGATTACTACTTTACACTTTGGAGTACTGCTAACTCTTAGAAAACAGCACTCTTTGGTAGCTAAACAGAGAGAATAAAGAATCGGAGAATCTCTGAGAGACTGATCAGCATGCAGCGCTCATTCTCTGCCATGAGACAGACGATGAGACAAAACACTTAAAGCCACTCCAGCGCACATCGCCTCATTTTTCTTCCACAGACTCGTATTGACCAGGATGACACGACATGCACAAACAGACCTAAAGCAGTCACATATCAAGTTCTTAGTCGCAAAGAGCTAATCGTTAGAAAAGACACAGCTCCAGACATTATTTACACGAGCATTACTTTCAGAGTTCCTACAGGGAGCGGTGCATCTACATTTTTCGGGGGGTTTATGTTGGAACCACTCCCAGAAACAGGCTCTCTTTTTAAAGCTTGCCCGGAAAGTAAATTGAGAAATAATTTTTCTGTAATGGCTTGCTGTTCTTTGGAGGTAGTGGGAGTTAATCACAGTCCCACGAGTCTGGCTCCCCTCTCTCCTTGACTTATTATGCAGGGGCCACCGTGCTGCATCAGCACTCCAGCACCAACCTGAGAGCCCGAAAAAACAAAGTAATCACACCCGCCATCTTTGTCTTCGATGTTATCGCAGTGACTATAAAGGAGGACCACAGGGTAAGAGGAGAGAGGAGCTTATGGTTTAACCGCCTCGGTCAAAGCCACTTTAAATGAAATCTATTTTTTTATTCCTGAGATCATCTCTTGATGCGGTTAAACACCTTATTTTCCCCCTCTAGAAAATGCGTCCTATACCAGCTTTTTTTTAAAGCACAACTCCATAGGAAGAGGAGACTATGTCAGACACTTTCACCATCAGCTCTCCAGGCTGATAACGGTCGCAAAATAACAACAGCAGAGGCTATAAGCAGAACCTCCATTCTGTGTTTTTCAGAAATCACATTCATAAATAACCTCTCATTTGGGAACGTATGTAGCCAAAACAAAGTATGTTTACAGGCCTATCGCAGAGCAGAGGCAACTGCAGGTCAACTCCAAGTTAAGCCACCTTTACGGACTCTGCAACGTAGACACAACAAACCATGACTCTCTTTTGCACCAGCTCTGGATATAGCTGTTATTTAGCTGACCACAGGGTCAACAGGTTGGCAAACACAGTCAGGTAATGATGAAGCAAATACCTTTAAAAAAAAAAAAAAAAAAAAAAAAAAAGGCATTCTGTTCCTGATAGGCTCGCTTGGCCTGGAGCGTTGTCACAGCAACAGAAATTGCAGTATCCACCAAAGCACCGCAATAACCTTTTTTCTGAATGTGATTGGTCCTTTTAAAAAAAAAAAACAAGAAGCATTTAACAATAATTGATGACTATGCTTTTAATTGTGCTGCAACCAGGCAGAAGAAAATGTATATATGACATTCTTCTAATTCTCACCTCGCTGTAACATTTGATCTCGGTTGGGCATAGACTGCATGAAGAATGGACATCACAAGAGCGAGAGAGAAGTGAAGCCAAAAGGTTTACAGCTCCCTTTGCTGACTGTCTGCAGTATAGGTCTTAAACTCCACCTCCTCCATGTTAACAGCTGGAAGAGGTGGCAGACTTTAAAACAAGCCAAATACATGTTCTCAAACTTGTGTCATCATATTGAGTTCTTATCATGCTGATTTACGTCCAAGTGTTCATGTTTCATGAGAAGTATGGTTTGATTTAGTTACAGTGCGGAAGTAACGTCATGATCGACAGCTCCGATGACAAGTCCTGCAGCGTTCTTAACCCGGATTAGCAGAGTAATGGAGGATCGGCAAGAAGTAAGATAAAGAACACTAAGACAAGAGTCATTTCACTTTTTTAAACCGTGAGTGTTTGCTTCAAACCAACACAAGGATGCAGACCAGGGATACTCGACCCGAGGCTCTCGAGCCACATGTGGCTCATTTGGGACTAGTTGGGGCTCTTTTAGGTCCAACTTGGAATAAAAAAAATCCAAAGTAATTATTTAAAAAAGGGAAACATTGTCAGCACAACTTATTGCTTCTTGTAACATAACAATGAGTAAGGTCTTTTTACCTGCTTTTTGTAACATAACAATGAGTAAGGTCTTTTTACCTGCTTTTTGTAACATAACAATGAGTAAGGTCTTTTTTCCTGCTCTTTTGTAATGTTAACAGACAAAGAGTAAGGTATTTTACCTGCTTCTTGTAAAGTGTCTCGAGATAACACTTGTTATGAGTTGACGCTATACAAATAAAAATTGATTGATTGATTGATTGATTGCAAGTCAAGTCACTGTGTTTCCCACACATATTTTAGGAAAGAAAGAGGTTTTTTGATTGAGGCTCTTGCAGAAATATTTTTTGGGTCAATGTGGCTCTTAAGTCTAACAAGGCTGGGCACCACTGATGTAGACTGTATCGACTGGAGGAGCTTTTTTTCCCCGGTAGTTTGGTTCATTGTAATGTGTGCTTTAGTGAGCGGTAAAGACGGGGGTCTATTCCTCTCATGTCTTGGCTACACATGACGTCACCTGTGCAACATGTCAGCGTCCGTCACAGGGGTATTTCGGCTTCAGTTTTGCTAAATGGAAGGAGATGAAGACAGGTTGTCCATATACTGTATGTATGCAGCCAATAGGTTTGTAGCTCAAGACTGGACGCTCAGATGAATAGTAAGGGGCAGGTATTATAAGTTTTCTTCTTCCTGCTCCTGTTTGCTCATGGACAGTGTTTCAGTATAATGAGAAAATATTTCATGTTGTGTTTTATTGTGTTGGAACCATACACTGAAATGAGCAAATAAATCAAATATGAAATTAAATGAAATAGTTACACTTAATGGTTGGTTTGAAAGTTAGGACTGAAAGTTCACTTTTGCCTTTAAAAACAGAATTTACAGTCAAAGGGGGGACAACACCTCGACACACGGTCCATTTTTGCATCTTTTCCAGAGCTTTTGATTGTTTCACAGGATCTAAAAATATTACTAGCTGCATTATAGCATATACAGCCAGGCACTCCCAAAGCACACCTACGCACCATCTGGGGACCTTTTCCCTGCTTAAAACTGCAAATGCTGCAACAATAATATAGCTTAACAGAAGACATCCAAAGTGCATCCAAACTTTAATTTTTTATGAGGCATTAACCTGCCTGTGACTCAGACTAAAGTATGCAGCCTGATAAAACATGATGAGGTAGTCTGGAAAACAAAGGATCAGCCGGTGTGCGCAGATGTTCCTCCCGTGCTGTCAGGGAGAGAGCTTTTATCTTCTACTTTTGCAAGGAGGAGAAAAATATCAGCGTATGATGATTGAAACTGATGGTTCAACTGCAGGTTTCAGAGAAGAAATCATCAGACAATCATCTTCCAAGCAGCAGCACTAATTATTTTATTTTAAAAAGACAAGGGCCCAGAGCTGATTTCTGACAGGGAGCTGCAGAGTTACTTCCTGTGTCTCCGTTTACTGCTTTGCTGAATTAGCCTGCTGGCTAGTTAGCTTCATAGTAGATGTTTTTTTAGGTTAACTCTTAACCACAACCTACTTTATGAAAAGAGGGGCACAGAAGACAAAGACAAGACATTTTCTGTGACATGGTTATCTCAAGCCCGACTCAGATCTGCCCCTCGGAGAGTTTAGTTTTGCTCATTACTTCAACACAAGCTTGTCTCTGATGTCCCCTCGGCCTGTTTCCTGTATTAAACCACACGTAGACATTACAGTCTGAAGATAGGAAGGAAAAACCCTCTGTAGAGTTAAAGTCCTGCCTTCATGTGCTACACCTAAGGGAAATATTACCAGCAAAACGTACTTAAAATCTCCAAGTTAAAGACCTGGTTCTGCAGAAAAAGCCGCGGCCGTGACTGTTTTTTTTTTTTTTTTTTAATAATCAAGCGGTAAGTCAGGAGTTGAAACGTGAAGCCAATGCAGAAATGCAAAAACCTGCAGTTCCTCTAGTGTCCACTTAAGGTGGATGCAAAAGCATTAGGTTATGTTAAAATGGCCATTTTTACCGCAGAGATAAACATCTTTACAGTCTGGTGCAAAAGAACACATTCTGAGATCAATGTTGTTACACACTGAGTGGATGGTGAGCAATCCTCAACTCATCATTTGATTTAAAAAACCCAAGAGTTATTCACAAATGTTTTTAATAAGAGGCGTAGCTCCAATTAAGTTTCACCTTTGTCTGTTTTGACTGACAGGCTAGTTGATTACGTCCATGTTTCATACACTCTGTGTGTATTTAAATGCTACGGATTACCTAAGAGTAAAAGGCCATTTAGTAAAGACAACGAGAGGCACAGTGGTGAGCTGAAAACAAACTAAGCTGCACCCAGGGTGCATTCGAATTGTCCCTCCTATCTCCTTTCACTATCCACTTTACCTTAACCCCGGGGAAACGTCATGAGGTTAAGGAAAGATGTTAGGAGAATTCATAAAGGACTTAGGGAAAGGCGATCTCGTTGCTCTTACAATCCGACCACATTTCCACTAGGCCACGTCATTAAATGCGACGGGCCGGCGGAGGTTAATGACGTGGGTCCGCCGTGTTGAAACTACAATGTTCAGAAAATGGACTACAGAAAACGAATCTAAAAATTTTTCCCCTGTGCCTTCTTACCGGTGAAATAATCCTAATCACCACAAGGTTGGGATTGAAATAAAAGCAATATAGACTACCAGGCTACAAGTAAGAAAAGTGAAACCATCAGCTTCCTGTCTATAAATCAACATCAAAATAAGTATGAAATGAATTGTTACATTTATGTAAGATATAACCTACACATAATGTTTTAAACATACAAATGTACAACTGCACAAAACATTCTTAAGTGAATGAAATATGTTGAATAAAACATCATCTTGATAAAAATGTCTCTTATCTTTTATCCCTTGATCTGTGTCACTTTACGATCATCGTTCATTTTCGTGAACAGTCGGATGCGCGACTTGCTTTAAATGTTGCGGCCGCAAGGAATTGTGGGGCGGCATATCTCATCTCCTTTCGTAAAGGATGGTCCGGTGTATCCTAAGCTAAAGGAGGTTATAAAGGAAGCACTGACCCACCTTTCCTTAACTTTTAGAGAATTCGAACGGCTCTTATCATGGCCGCCACTTAAATGCTTCCGGGGTTAAGGTTAAGTGGATAGTGAAAGGAGATAGGAGGGACAATTCGAACGCGCCCCCAGACTGCCGAGCTGGCCAAGCTTCTTCAGGTGTGAGTGGGCAGGTGCTCTCCTCTGATTGGTCGATTGAGCACAGGTGAACAAAATCAGGCCTGGAGGATGCACCAAAACATGCACGCCCCTTCCAAAGGGTCATTCCCCACTCTCTCCCTGGTTTCCTGCTATCCACTGGTCTTTCTAAAATAAATACCCCAAAATACTGTATATCCTTTAAGAACGGAGACACCTTGATTGAAAAAGGAATAAGTAACACTATGGGGTAATATTTTCCCTCTAAAGATGCATATTTGATACCACACAGAGCAGTGTTACTTTTGGAAACGTTCATTTCTGGTGATCCTTGACCATTGTTGATAAACTACAAAATGTTTCGTTTTTTCTGTTATTTCTTCGTTCTTACACCTGATTAACAGCTGCTCCTCTGTCTCGGGTCTGTCTGCTGACCCTCCTCACACCGTCTGACAGAGCGGGCGACATCTCTCACACACAGAGGGGACGGTGCAAATTACTATCCTACTATCTAGGTCACCTTCTCTCTCACCTCCATGTCACACAGGATAGAGATATCACAGACGGGAGATTTACGTCTACCGCCCACTCTCTGCACAGCATGCAGGCTGCCGCAGGGAACACAAAACAAATCGTACACTGTAAATAATGCACAAGGCGCTATTGGTGAGGGGGGAGGAGCCAAATCTACATGCTTTGTTCTTTGCATCAACAATGTGTTCACATGTGAAGGAGGTTCCCTTTATTTGTCTTTAAACTACGTCTTCAAAGTTTCCTCGCTGCAGTACCGACATGTGATGTGGGGCCTTAATCCCACTTTCTTTAAAAAGAAGTCTGAAGACTGCGATGTGCTGCTCTTCAAAGCGCTGGATGTAAGTGAATTCTGAGAATGAGTGACAACAATGTCAGCGCTGCTAAGCTCCTTTCACTCCCTTTGACTTTGGACTGCCATTTCTTACATTTGAACTCCAGTGATATTAACTTTTCAAGGTGCCTTCCTGCAGCAGCAGCAGCAGCAGCAGCAGCAGCACACACTCTCTTCTAAACTCTGAGGTTTATGAGATGTCGAGATGAAGGAGCGAGTGAGCGAGCGATCCGGCGACATCGTCACACAGAAGAGCTTGAAGTGGTTCGGAGAACGTTTTATTTACCGACGATCATGCTGTGATATCAAAAGCTTTTTGCAGGAATATAAAAAACTATGCACAGAGAGTAAATGCTTTGGGAAATCTTTAGTTAATAAAGAATAACCAGCTCCTCATACTCAGCCTTCAGATCCTCTTTCAATCTACAGACAGCAAGGAACAAATCAGTTAAGCTTCAAATCATTTTGTAAGCTTTCAACTCAAAACAAGCTCATGTTTCAGCTGTAGTTATCGTACCTATTAAAATGATTCTAGTCTGGAAATAGTCCGCTTTACGTCTTGTTTTGTACCTCAACCGTTTTCTTTTGGGTTATTTCTTTACAGAAGTCTTCTGTTGACATGCAGTGGCCTCACATTGCAGTTTAAACCTGAGTTATGGGGCGCTGGTGGAGCAGTGGTTGGTGCACGCGCCCCATGTACGGAGGCTGTGGTCCTCCACGTGGGCAGCCCGGATTAAAATCCGACCTGTGGCTCCTTTCCCGCATGTCATTCCCCACTCTCTCTCTCCCGGTTAAATTGAATTTATATATCGGCGTATTATTCATTTATGATTTTTCTTTTGCTCCTGGAAAATAATGAGCAACATCATCTAGAAATATCTTTCTCCATCACATTAGTTGTATTTTCCAAAATATCTTGAGGTAACTTCGGCTTGAGGTTCATCTCTAAAACGAGCGTTCCTTCCGTTCGTGTTCTTTGAAGCTTAACATCGGAAGACATATTCAAACCAGAGCCGAGATGTTCCACAAGGCTACACCTCGATACCAGCAACATTTCCTTTTAGCAGGACATGTTGGATGTATTTATTTCTTTATTTTTTTTTAATGTTGGTATTATCATGAAACTCAAGTAAAGCTCTCTGCAGGATGTACAGTCGTCATAATGGACCCACTGCAGGGCTGAAGTGGATAATGGTGAAGAAAACATCATTTTGAGGAGAGGCAGGAGTTTCTAAGAAACATCAGAGTCCTCGTAGATGTGAGCCGAGCTGTGCTAGGCTGAGGTGAATATCAGTTCATCTTTTAATAAAACACACACACACACACACACACACACACACACACACACACACACACACGAATGCTGTTGTGTCTCTCCGTGCTCTTTCCCTGTTTTATCTGGAAGACTGAAACGCGGCACCGTCCTGCTAATGCACTTTGTCCCTCTTTTTAAATATAATCTTCTGCTTGTTGAAAACATTCTGACTGAGGTCTGCAGGAGGACATGTTCTGTTTGGTTATTGCTCCTGTAGAGCTTTAGTACATAACATCTAAAGTCCTTTCTGTATCGATTTCCCCCTCGGACATACAAGTTTTGTAGCTGGTCCTAATTGGAGCTTCATAGCAACAACCCCTAATAAGGTATTCATTTTGAGCCCTCCATATGGATCATCCCTCTGGTTTCTTTTCAGGTCACTTTGCTCAGGAGGAAACTGTCATGTTTTGCAGCTGTAATGTATTTATAATCATCTGTGCTGTTTCTTCTTTTTTAAGGATTAAGCTTAAAGAAATGTGTGTATCATCTCTTTAGCGCTGATGACATTTTTATGCAGAGTATGTGCAGCCGTCTCAGCGCTGAACACCCTGCACGTATAAGAACATTTCCCCTGCTTGTCATTTTATCCATTTTGTTGTTTTCCTCCAGGCTGTGTTCTCATTTAGTAGAAACACTTTCCCACAAAAACTTGCATCCTAGTTTGTCAGTTTGACATTTATTTTTGTTGCTTGTTTTTCTTCTGTAATTTCTCTCTGATTCATTTTGAAGTCAGAATATTTTTGACCTGTGAGTTTTTTTCCGTTCCTCTCACACATTGTCACTTTCTTTTTTGTTATTCTACTTCCAAACTTTTCTTTGATCACAGCACAGCTGACGAATCTAAATTAAACTGATTTATTTTATAATTAGGCTTAAAACGACATGAAGAAACAAATAAACTGACTGTATTTCTTCAGTCTCATTTCTCTTCCCATCTCCTCTTCACTGTCAAACACACTGATCTTAGGTTGTTGGTACTTTTTGAAGTGCATTTGAGGAATGATGCAATCCTTAACTTCGGGAAAAGTGACAAAAAAGCTGAACTGATCTGAATGAAGTGATTCTTATCATCAAATAGGTTCTTGAGTTTAAGCTCACAGCACTGAATGGAGAGAGATCAGATTCACATCAAGACAAATCGACTGACTCAACAACTTATCTACCATATATGTGATGTAGCTTCACATGAACAGCTGAAATGTAGACTGCAGGCATCCTTTGATCCAGAAAGGTCCTGAAGTCCTTGTTTTTACCAAGTCCCACTCATATAAAATTTGTCGATATGAGCTCAGTTTATGCACCTGCATCACCAGGTAAGTTGGGATCTGTCCTGTCTCCCAGTTTCCAGAGATGTTTCTCCCATCTCTCGTTCGGACGTGTTGAGTCTCCATCTGCAGACTTATTTAAACTGGTTGAAAAGGAGAATAATATGTAACCTTTAAGTGTTAAGATAAGGAGACAGCTATTACTTGTCATTGTAATAAAAAAAATCTTAAAAAAAGTCAAAAGCAGGACGTTTTGACTTCTATTTTGCACTCTAGATTTCATTTTTGTTATTATGAAGGAATGGAGCTGAGGTTCTGCGACCCAATCCCAGGTACAGGAGCCTGCATTGGTTTAAATGTGAATGGTACCCAGCCCATATTGTCCAACAGAGTTGACCACATGATGGAGGACCAATTCACAAGTTATGATTAAAATGAGGACAGTAATCAAGCTGGATCAAGTCTGAAATGGAAGGAGACGGTGGCGATTCTAGATCCTGTTGGGGTCCTATAGGCAAAAATCAGTTGGGGGGCTGAGAAAGAGTGCTGTCAGATGGGGCCCCCTTTGAGAGGTTTCCTACTGCAAAATTTGCACATTTTAGGCCACTGATTTGGGGACCCCTACTGGTCTGGGGCCCTAAGATGTTGCCTGCTCTGCCTGTTGACAAGCAGCCCCTCTGGAAGGAGAATGTTTTTTTTTTGTCCAGTTCCCCCTGTAGGGCTGATACTTTTGTTTTGTGCACTTTTGCAAATCCTCTGATACGTTAGAACTAATTTTCAGTGAAGATCTGACACTGTCTCCCTGGATAATTCACTCCCACTTGATGACAATATAAATGATTGCCCGCTCTCAGAGAAACAGCGTGTTTTCCTCTCCTAGCTGTCACACTTTTTGATTAATAACTATGTAAAGCATTAGAGGGGTAAAAAATGGAGATGACGCATTCAAAGAAGAAGAAAAAAAAACCCACCTGAAAGGAAGATGTTTACTCTGAAAATGATAATAAACACCTGCAATCAATACCCTGCCTCATTCTTCTTTGTAATTATCCCGGCAGAATAATAATAAGGAGCTGTGCGGACACTTTGCATATCAATTTTAAAACGGTTATCACAATGAACGAGGGTGATGTGAGGCCTTTGTTGTTGTGGCTCTGATTGGGCACGGAGCAGATCGCTCGGGTGAAACAGTTCTCGATAAAGTCCCGATGGAGGAGTTGATTGGATCTCCTGAACACAGGCTGAGGGTTTGATGCTAGCGGTTCACTGTTACTGTTCCTGGGGAAGCCTTGAAACCCATTAAGCTGTAACAGTGTTACCATTCATCTCAAGGGGAATGGAGGCTGGACTGCTGCCGCCACACCGCTGCAAAGACTTTTTTTTTATTGGCACATGTGGCCATCAGCTTGGCGCCGGACAATCACAGAGCCACATTTGGGGGGACAAAAGTCTCCTTTCACACTTGGACAACCACAGGCTGCAAAAAGTCTAAATTCAATTACAGAGATAGCATCGGCAAACACATTCAGACACACAAAACCCAACTAACCCATATACACTTAGCAGACATAAACACACACACACACAGCTGCACTTACAAACATTGTATAGACACAGACACACACGCTCAAACACACACACACACACATACAGATGAAAGGCAATGAAATGGCCGCAAACCCTTCAATTTGCGACAGAAATCAATTTCCAACTTGGAACTGGTGGTGAGCATAGAAGCTAATCGTCTGGTAGATAAGGGGCTTGTGTGCTCCTGATAAGACAAGCGGCCACGACACATGTCCCATAAATTGAGATCTGCCAGATTTGCCTTCAGGGCTGTTGGGGGGGGGGGGGTTGGCTGGAGAGTGAAGAGGGGGTGGAAGGGCACGATGTATGAATGACAACTGATTTCAATGCCAGAAAAGACCAGTCTCACAAAGAGGATTTGTGGTCTAAATGCAGCTGGACAATGCAGATTAAATACATTGTTGAATACGAGGACAGTAATAGAAACTACAGTAAAATTCTTTCTAGAAGACACACTTTTAATATCTCGATATCATCCAAAAAGTGGGCTGCATCCTTCATACTGGTGCGACCAATACACCAATATAAAATGCTGACACATGTGCCTTCATGACCGGAGTGCAGCCACCCCAATCACTCGTGCATGCAACCTTCCGCCACTGAAAATTCACCGCTATTCGTTGTGTAGTGCAAGAAGCCGCTTTGTGCTGGGATACATGGCGAGGTGGACGAGGCTGGTGGCACCACTCAAGGTCATAATCGTGCATTTAAAGAAAAGTGTTGGTATACTTTGAAGTATAAAACTTGTGGAGTGCTGGTTTAATTGAAGAGACCCCTCAGTTACAGACCAAGTGACTAACGCAGGCGGGAAGCGTGACGCTTGGTAAAATTGGTCTCTGGCTTTGGGTCAGCACTTCACAACAAACGATACCATAATCTGAAATCTCAACTGACACATAGATGTCTATCATGATTGCATAATTAGACGGCACAAGGAAGAGCTAAACAATCGGCCATGTTGTGGACTTTGCCAAACGCAATGGAAATCGTCAGGAAGACAAAAACACATTTATGAGATAAAAAAAAAAGACTCCTTCAATACTTAAGAACAGCTTAAAAACATCCTTTCAGTCATTCTCAAAGTCTCTAACCTCCTGGAGAAATAAACACCTTTCTTCTACAAGATGTGTCCTTACCTGCTGTTTTAATGATGATTGTAGATCATTTCAAAAGCTCCCACATTTGTTCACTTACAGGTTGAGATGTGTGTTTGTACTCTGCAAGAAGCATTGTGTCGCGGATGTCTCTCCGCTCATATATTAAAGGTTTTATCTCTAATGAGCAGTATCACAAGATGCCAAATGTTTGTGTAATCACATCGAGTATAATGAGACAGAACAGCTTGTGTTTAAACTGTTTCTAATGGTATGCATTGCTCGAGATAAGTATCTCTGCAGTTATAGAACGATACATTATGAATATCTTCTTTTGATTCTTTCCATTGTGCAAAAGAGCGACTTTTGGAAAAACCCACAACTACTTTTTTTGTGCTTAAACAACTGCTCGGGACGCTGGAGCGCGCAGTGGTTAGTGTGCGCGCTTCATGAGTGAAGGCTGTAGTCCTCCAAGCGGGCGGCCCAGGTTCGAATCCAACCTGTGACTCCTTTCTCACACGTCATTCCCCACTCTCTCTCCCTAATTACCGACCCTATCTCTACAATAAAGGCAGGAAAAGCCGAAAAATTTGAATTTGAATAAATTGAATTAAGTTTGCCATTTAACATTCATCAAATGGCATGAATGTAAATGTTCATAAAGATGGGAGTCATTTGCAAATGAACTGGTTAATTAAAGTCAGATGACTCAAACACTTGGTACAGATAAGGAACCAGGCTGTTGATTGCAGGTTCTTGATTAGACAGAAACAATGCTGCTTGGCTGCTGCTTCACAGGTATTCATCATCCTGACACAGACATTGTTACTTTGCCCCTCCCATGGCACTAAAAGTGTAAATCTTACGGTGTGCAACAGCCTGATATAAAAAGAATCCTTGAATTCAAAGCTGTCTTGATTACAAATAGCCCATCATCTCATAAATCATAATCCCCGATTTCACTTGAAGTTGATAAACCGAGATTGATGAATCACAGCCACAGATGTGCCTTTCTCCCTTTTTAAATGTATTTTCATGTTGGGTAAATGTGACATAGTGGTGTGCATGTATTGAGAAATGATGCAACATTGAAGAAAAGTGTCCCCGCCTACACAGCATTCCCATAACCTGCGACACAGACCAAAGACACTCACATCTATGACGGTCCACTGCTCCACCACGATGGCGTCGAATGTCGTCGCGGCCACATTCGGCTCGCTCTCGCTCCCCTCCTGGAAGATGAAGACACTTTCCACCGATTTAGGCATAACATCTGCAGAGAGGAGGGAGAAAAAAAAAAAACCAGGGCGTGAAAAAGAGTATTTACCGGATGGAGCGTGTCCGTCTTGTCTCTGCTGCTGCTGCTGCTGCTGCTGCTGCTTTAGGCCCCGCAGGCCAGAGGAAATGGAATGATATCACTCAGCCACAGTCACACACAAGCCTTTATTACATAGCCAGTGGTGTGGGCCATTTGTATGAGCAATGTGCACTTATACATTATGCAGGAAGACAGTGTTAAAGACGGGAGCAGGTATTCCCCTTCTGGGATGTTAAAAAAAGAAGAGGAGGCATTATGCGCTACAATCGGGAGGTTTTCAGGACCCTGCAGAGCCCTGCTGGTTTTCATCACAGAGCACTAAACAGAGGCTAATTACTGCTGGGAAGAAAGGTGAAAGCAGGAGCTGATGGATTCGGGGAATCAGGACTGCTTTAAAAAAAGGACGGAGAGATTTTAGCGATGGCAAAAAACCTAGCCACTGATTTAATGAAGTGTGTCCGGGAGGCATTAGAGCATAAATCCTTTTGCTAAGCCTGCATAATTCACCTTAAAAAGACTTGAATTAAGTGAGCCACATAAAAAGACATTGACGTTGATGCTTCGGGCCACTAGTGAGATTGTGTGCCGCTGACCAAATAGATTTTCTAAGCCTCTCTTCTGTTTGGGGGGCTAACAATCTCAGGATTGGCATACGAGACAGAAACACAACACTGACCCCCGTGAGCAGGGGTCCCTCTCCACCCGACGTCTCTTGTTATTCATTTGATGCACATGCACGTTAAACGCAGGCACGCACACACTGACACAATGCACGCCTAAAGGTCCGGTCTACCCGGCTAGCCTGAGTGCTTTCTCATTACTCCCACACCATTTACACACTAATACAGTTTGCCGGGGCCCAGGCACCAATACGAGACACTCCACATTTCATTACTGGGCCCTAATAATGGAGGGATGAGGGGCTGCTGGAGAGCCTGTGGAGAAGAAGGAAGAAAGAGACAGAGCCAGCGAGACAGAGGGAGAGATAGAGTGGAGGGATGACGGGCTCTTTTATTTCCCCCCTCCCTGAAAACCCATTTAGGACCCATGCACGCTCAATTGAAGACATCTCACAGACATCTACAGCCTCTCTCTCAAATACAGACATTGTCATTGTTCACCCCCATTCACCCGTTTTCGGCCTTTCTCTTCCTCCTCTCCCACATCGCAACGCTTCTCTTTCCCTCCAGTGCAACGCCTCTCCCTCTCATTGACCTTTGTTCACACATACAGGCTGTTTTCAGGGATGGCTGGCGACCAATGGTAAGCCCCTTCCCTATACAATAAAGATGGGAAAATTATTCTTCAAATATCTGACAACAGATTTTTCTAAATTTTGGTAGAACCCAGAGTAGCTACCTAATCTAATAGTTACAAGAAAAAAACATGTGCTATCTCGAAAGGGGCTTTTTAATTTATTTATTTTTTTACAGATGATGCCCTATAGCATCATCTTCCATTCACTCACTCTGTATTTTAAATGAGTAACAGCGTTCATGACAAGCCTCCTTGATTTGCTGATCATTGGGGCTAAATTCATTCAGCTGACCGACTTCTGACCAATGACACGACCTCAGTGTTACAGACTGTAGAGATGCTAAGAAACTAACTGAGCATCCGTCAACTTCATAAACGACCTATTTTATTCAACATGATTTAGTAAAAAAAGTATGTTTGCTGAAATTGCCGCGATTACACTGTTAGGTTTATTAGACCATTAAAGGCAATTTCCATAATTTGTTAGCCTCAAGTTAAAACACACTTAAATTTGCATCCCGGTCCTTTTGTGAGTTGCAAAAGTGTTTTTTAAAAGTTCAATAATGACCTGATGTTCCTCTGATTTTCATTGACCAGTGTCCTTCAAGGTTCAAGGTTGTCTTTATTATCCCTGCGAGAGGGCAATTTGTTTTACATAGAATGGACAATAAATAAATACAGTAGATAAGAAACAGATGGAATCTATCAGGTGAAATGATCATATTGTATTCTTCATATTGTCTTCATTTTATGATTTGCGACGTGAAACACATCAGTTCCACAAAATGCCCACCACCTGAATCCATTTCTTCAATTAACCAGCAGCCTCCTTGAAAACAAAAGACACCAAAGCCCACCACCACCGGGTCCCTGCTCGCAAGACAGGGATCACTCAGGTGAGGACGACACCGAGTTTCTGTCTGGTAGCTCTGGAGGGTGCAGCGTCTCTCGATTGATAATTCACACAGACGCCGAGCAGGGCGGAGAGAAAGAGGCAGAACGTGTGGAGTGGATGAGAAGGAGTTGGTTGCTCGGGGCGTCGAGTCCGTCAGGGGAATGCACCGGTTGCTTGCACGAATAAACATTATCTCGCGCCTATTGACAGAGAGCAGAGCTGAGCAGCCGCCAGGCCGCCTGAGAATAACTTGTTTACACTTGCAAAAACCACTGTGCACTGTGCACCCTCAGTAAAATTGTTCTGCAGCGCCCCCCCCCCCCCCCCCCGTGACTCACACACTCAAGGTCGCGGGGCGAGGCATGCTAATACAGTCACACTGAAAACAGAGAGTGACAGCGCTGGGACTGAGACACATTTTTTTTAAAAAAGGAGAGAGAGTGAGATGGCTGGAGTGACAGCAAGTGACACCCGGTGACGTGCAACAGCTGAAATCAGCACCCAAATGTCAGAGGAGAGGATCAACAACAGACACCCGGTGTGCAGAGACGACGCTGACACAGACACTGAAAGTTGAAGTGTTGAATTTGTAGTAGTTTTTGGTGTGTGGGTGTTTGAATGTGCGTGCGGTCTTTGTGTGCACATATCAAATCAGCTTGTTTCTAATATTCATGGACATGTTCACAAACCTGCTGTTGAACATCGATTTCTAGCACACAGTGTTTCCAACAAGCAAACAGCAGAGAATACAAAAGGGGAGCTGCATGGTAATGTGCAAGGAGTTCGCCTGATGCATCAAAAACAGCTAATATCGATATCGATGTATTAAAATAATAGTGTTTCTTTATTACCTTCTTCATAATTCATCCTGTCTGTTTTTCAGTTGAGCTGTGTTTTTTGACGTCACTGGAACATGACTTACAATCTTCAAAATGCTGATCTTTCAGGGACGACATGAGGTGTTGTAGTACTCGAAATCGGTCTTGGTCTCAAGACTTGTTGAAGGTCTCGGTCTCGGTCTTGGAATCGAAAGAAGTTTAACTCGGTCTTGTCTCTGTCTCGGACTGGGCGGATTAGAAATCAAGACCGGTCAAGATTTTTCCACGTCATCACTGTGATTAGAAGGAAACCGCCCCTTTCTAAAAGAATGAATATTTACGGTCCTGGTCTTGACTCCGCCTCGGCCATCTCCTTTTAAGTCAGTGAAATGCCTCCTTACTGTCTGCTGTGGCCTTTCAAATAACGTTAAATCAGTTTTTTAATTTCTAACTATACTTTCATACTCTTAACTTAACACTTTTGTTATTCAGATTTAAGCTCTGACAGTTATCAGTTTGTGTCCTACTGTAGTATTTTAAAGACAAAGAAGGAGTATTAAGGGACTGAATCTGCCTGAGGATGGATGTAGATTAAGAGTGAACAAGCAGGTTGTCCAGACTGTGAGCTCGAACTATAATCTGACATCAGCTCAGTCTGCAGGCTCAGACGTCCAACAGACAGCTGGGGTGAGAAAAGAGGTGATTCATCTGTGTCTTTAAATGCCCTCCAGCTTCTCTGAGCCTCAGAAGTGTTAAAGTGACATGTTATATATTTATCGGTATCCCATTTTATGTATGCTGTCTGCTTTTGGCCTTGGGAACAAGCTGGGCATGACAAAATAAAGCTTTTTAAATTTAGCATTTAACAAATAACTGTTGAAGTAACAGATGTCTGGAGCGTGGGGAACTCACTGATTGGCTGCTCAGAAGTTAACTGCTGCAGAGACGCTCTCACCCTGTTTATAGATATTCATTTTGGGTTAGACTTTAGTTCGACATTGAACATTTCCTACAGATGCTTACATCTGTTTTAACCCTAACCCTTTTCTATGAATATAAAGTATCTAAAGAGCCAGTGAGGAGTTTTTAACTGGTTTAAGAATAGACTAAAGTTAACAGTGATGGCTTCTTATGATTTACAAAGAAAACAAGACCGTCAGCGACAATACTGACTATCTCTATAAAGTTATTTTTAACACCTGTAAACGCTGCCACACGCTTGGTGTAGGACGACTACAATGGAAAACAATAGTCACATTGAGTGATACATTTGACAGTTTCAAGAACGCAGAGTGAGATTTTTCTGGTCATAAAACTGAAGCTTTGGGTGTAAAGGACAAAATAAGATGTACCACTTTGTCCACAGGGGTCGATAAAATCAATAAAATGGAAAGTTCCTCACAGGGGTTATAACTGTTTATGTTTTTTTTTAGGAAGAGCAGTGGACTATTTATTTATTTGGATAATGTTTTATTACTGTCAGACAGGACAGGCCATGCAATGTAAAAGTGAATTGTTGTTGTTGTTGTTAGGACAGACACTGAGCGTCCCTGTGAACTCTTCAACGATTGCCGATGCGTTCCAGTTTGTGTGCATGGAAACGTCTTTTTTATACAGACAGATAGTCCAGATGTTTTCGGCTACTGATCTCTGAACCTCGGTGACATTAAAGCTGGTTAAAGGCGTCATGAAGACATGAAAATAAAGAGCTATTCATAGATGGATCATACTTTATTAGCGAAACCTGCACAGCCTGCAAATTAATGCAAACAACTTCCACGGCTCACCGCTCTGAATTTCATAAATTAAATGTGCCCATTTATCTTTTATAACTGTGTTTATACGTATATCCATGATTCATGTGGGTCATCACTTCACATCAGATTGATCCTGAAGAATCTCATCCCTGTTTATTTACACTTGATAATAAGTTAGAATGATATAAAAACGTCACTCGTGTGTGTGTGTGTGTGTGTGTGTGTGTGCACATATCAGTTGAAACTTGAAGGGTTCTGGTCCAGCTGACTGCAGCCGAGCCGAAGGTGACCGTGGTCGTGTCTGCTGACATGATTTAAACATGTGTGCCATGCGCTGCGTCAGAGAGCTGGAGACGGTTCCGCTGACAGCTTATCTATATTTCAAACAGGATGAGCGGACGTCCAGAGAGAGAAGGACACAGAGAGAAAAGGGACGAGTGTGTGTGTGTGTGTGTGTGTGTGTGTGTGTGTGTGTGTGTGTGTGTGTGTGTGTGTGTGTGTGTGTGTGTGTGTGTCTGTGTGTGGATTGGATGTCGCTCTTCCCTGCGGAGCCACAGGTTTCGCAGCTGGCAGGATGGTACCTGCGGGTTACCGGGCAGACTTCAGCTGGTAGAGAAGGAACAGAGGATTGACAGCGTGATGATTGGATACCAGGGGCTGTTTATGAAATGTTTGCTTTGATCTGAATACAGACAGGAGGCGGCTGAACACCTGCTTTAGGTCCAACACAACATTTGCAACACATGATTTTCTATTTTCTTATATCATCATCTATGTTTTTAGACTGTATAGAGTCGTCCATGCACACTGGACAGAGTGAAGCAGAGGGCATGTTCTGATGCTTTGGATTTGGTAAACACTTAAATTTGCTCTCTTATAGCCGTGGACAAGTTTAATCTTACATGAATCGTTGGACTTAAACAAACACTTCTTTACATTTTTAACTGTCGGATTTCAAGATAATTAAATTTTTGAGATTGCATCTTGTTCAAAATGATGTAAAACATGTTAAATGACTGATTCAGTATCTAACCATCAGAAGCAATTAGAGTTCAGTTTCTATCCTTAGGGCACACTGTTACATGAAACACTTACTTGAATTAATGCACAGATGTGAAAATGGATCTAAAATTGTGTAGACAGATCCGTACAAAGACGTACAGGTCGACCGATCTGAGTTAAGATTTGAGGATCTGTGTATGGTGAATGGACTTCACATTAACACCCATTCACACTGATGGTAGAGGCTGCTATGTAAACTGTCCATAAGTATTAGCTTATCCCATTCATACACATTCACACACCGCAGATAATGCAGCGGGAGCAGCTTTGTGTCTTGTCCCAAGGTTACATCAGACATGTTGCTGCAGGAGCTGGGGATCAAACCCTCGACCCTCCAGTTGAGAGACGACCGACTCTACGACTGAGCCACAGCCGCCCGAGTGTATGCATTTGTAGATATTTATCTATGTGTCTGTAGATCTGTGTACACTTTACTGTGGATCTATTTACACATTTCCAAATCGTTTTTCAACAATAGTAGCTCCATGCAACTTCTTGAACTACACAAAACCCCAAAATGTGGAACATCGACGTCAGCAGTTTTTGTGTTGATAATCTCTTCCATTGTCAAACCGTTTGCTGAACTTTAGCACACTGTGGTATCGATGTGTAGAAAGGGTTTGTCACACTTTCTACTCTTGAGAAAGAATACAGGATTCTAGTGTCATTCATTTGAGCCCTGTGACTGCGGACATTTCTTATTAACAAGTTGGATTCCTAAATGGATTCCTGCAGCTAATCAGCCTGAGTTTTAACTTTAAACCAAGTACCATGTACCTTTATTGGTTTCACTTGAATCACCTGAGTGCATCTGTTGTGTGCTTAAATTCACCCAAACACAGCGAACAGATAGAAGATATCGGACTGCGTTAAGTGAACACAACACTCAACCTGTCTTATGACTACAACTCAGAGGTGGAGAGGACGCATGCTGTGCTGTTAAAACCTACACACGCATAACTGCAACCACTTAGAGACACATGCATGCATCCACCCGGTACATGCACACACGCACTGCAGCTCTAATTCCACCTCTTGTCAACTTTTGTCTCGGTAAAACGCTTGCACATAATTCCCCTTCCCTGATTTTCTTTTCTTAGAAGAGTTATAGAAAAAAAAAACCTTATTGGAATTTCATATCCCCCCTATCTCCCTCTCTCTCTCTCTCTCTCTCTCTCCTGTTATTTTTCTTCCAACGTTGGCTTTGCCCAAATTTAGAAACCAGTGAGGGCTGACTGTCATGCATATGAATAGCTCAATGTCTCACAACCGGGGCTACAAATCCTCATTGTGGCTCTGGAGATAGCTTAAGCTAGACAAGTAACAAAAGCAAACTCCCCGTCAACACCATTACTGTTAGTTCTTCAGTAAACAAAGTCCACCCCACCCTGCTCACAACTTCAGGGAGGTAGCGGGAACTTGTGTGTGTACATGAGTGTCTTTGTACTGTAGGTGTGGAGGCCTACTGTATGTGTGTGTGTGTGTGTCTGTGTCTGTGTTTGCAGGCAGTGCCACAGTGTGAATGAATCTTTAATGCACGTCTTATGACAGTGGGGCCTGCGAGCAGCTTTGGATCTGTAAATTCAATTCAATATCGCTCTAATATCCTACGCTGAGGCTGAGGCGAGGTCTCCACTGGAAACAATGTCTGGGTGAGCTGTCACACACACACACACACACACACACACACACACACACACATGCATACTCAAACAATGCCCGCTAATGCTTTCTCATCCAGCTTCACCATGGAAACCCATCTTTAGAAGGAGCATGGGGACACGGTGTGTTTTTGTCTGTTTGTGTGCAAGTGTGTGTCCCTCTGGACCTCGCCAGACAGACAACTGTCGGGGACAAAAGGAAGGTAACACAACGTTTAGAAAAAAAAAAGGGCCGTGGTTACCGACTGAGTGCAGGAACATGACAGCGATACACATGTTAACACAAAACACGAGTAATCTATAAACCCTGGTTCAGGAACCCTCAACATTTACAATAAATGGCTCAATTGGCTTCAAATTTCAAATTAGTTTTTTGAAGCTTCTTGCCATGATGCAATGGGATTTTTTTCAGGATTGCAGATCTTTAAACGCTTTGAAATGGTAAATAAGTTATATTAATCATGCTAATTAATGCCATTTAGTTGAAAAGACGGGTGCAATAATGAAGATCAATAAGATTAAATCGTAAAAAAAGTAGCCAAATTTCCCAATAAGTCCCTTCATATTGGGGTTATTTACAGATATATCACTATGCTCATACGCCTGTCTGTCTTTAATGTTGTCACATCGTCCATTAGTCTTTATTCCCTCCATGATTAAGGTATACAGCTCTTTGAGTGCTTTCTAGTTGACTATAAATCACGTTACTCTTTGGATCTTAGGCATCAGAAGCTCAGCGCTGCATGGATAATTAATTTCACTCATTACTGAACTGCGGGCTTTGCATAACAATAGCGTAATTATGAATAATTGTTAATGTATGGTTTACTTGGAGAGGTTATTGTTGACTCACTGCCTGATAGTGTTTGCACTGAAACACATCTATGTTGCATTCGGGTGGATGGTGGTCGGGAAATCGTGTGATTTCTTGTATTTTCAGAGATGCCAAATGGGACTCCATAATCTGTCTCAGATTACACAGCATTACGACCGCTCTAAAAAGTCTCCAGTCATGCAGGTTTGCAGGACATTAGGCAGAGAGTCACTGGATCAAAGAAGGACCTGCATCCTCTCCCATTATTCAAGCTCGGTGCCTCTGAGCAAGGAGCAGATTATACCAGCCAACTCCGAGATATAAATATATGTGAAGCATCTCATTGCTAGAGGACAGCCAACACAATCGCTCTGGTGGCTGTATTTAGGCCGCATTTTATTATGCTTAAAACGCTTACTGTACATGCTCACGAGTTGAGCAGGTTAAATGTTAAAAATCCCAGTTTGCATTGTTACTTTTTCACATAGTTTCCATGTATGTCATGCCATACTGTGATGTAACTTTCTACTTCTATCTAAATGTTTATATCAGTGGGTCAAACGCAGGATTTAGGGTTAGGGTTACTGAGGGTTCCTTACTTCACTCAGGAGACTCTCCTGTCCTGTGTGAAACCAATGACCAACGTTGACTTATTCGAGCCTGGACAGTCTTTAAACCACAACAGTAGCTCAATATGTGCAAATTTTGAAATGACAGTAGGAAAACCCCCTAAGGTGGCCCCATCTGATAGCACTCCCTCTCATTGCCCTGCTAAGAGTGGGATGCAGTATTGCTGTGAAAACCAATGTTTGTCAAAAAAGTCACCGTTTGAGAACAAAAGGTTTTATTGTTCTTTATATCTTTATTTTATTATCTGTTAATAATAATAAAAAAAGGTTAACATTTTGGTATTTTTCTGTTGGTGTCAGATCATTTATGACGTAATGGTGATGAATGCTGGTAGGAGGGGGCCCCTGTGTATTTCTTCCTTTGGGCCTGAAGAGACTCTCGAATCACCACTGAGGGTAGGATAAGTCAAAACATATTGCTGTTTCTCCTCTCACTGTTGCCTTTCCATCCACGAGACATGTGGACATTTCATCTAAGACGATGCATGTTAACTTCATGATACTGCAGGAGAATACATTTAGTTTAGTCAAAAATGTATCCAGTGGTTGTTAAAGAGCCCATATTATGACCTTTTTGGGGTTCGTATATTTAATCTATGTACCTACTTTTGTATGTTCACAATAGCTAAAGTCCGAAAAAAGTGTCTGTTTTCATGTACTGCTCCTCCTTGCTCCCTCTCCGCTTTGAGTCCGTCAGCTACGCTCTGCTGAGTCCACACTGTTCGACCCCACGTGGGCCAAGTCTGCTCTGATTGGTCTGCCGATCCGCTCTGTCGTTATTGGTCAGTTGCTCAGCACGGTTCTCGGAAATGTCCCGCCTCTTTTACCATATTGGGAATGCAGCCACTGGCTCCGTCCAAGGGGAGCATAAACATTAGCACCTTAGCACTACTGTGCTACCGCAGGCTACGGCATATCGTGGGCGTGCTACAGAAGTTAACAGGCGCGCATCATGAGCTGCTGGGCTTGACACAACGAGCCAATGGGCTTAGATCAGTGATCTCACACTGACAAAGACGTCAGACTGACAAATCTTTTTCGAGGGGGGTTAGAACCGAGCGTTACATGCGGCTAATGCTACAGCTAACAGGAGGATGTAGGAGAAGCTGCGTTTCCGCGGACTTTGAACTTTTGCACATAGATGTGCCTAAACATGCACAGGACACTTGGAAAACACACTAAAGAGCATATAAAACCAGAAAAAGCACAATATGTGACCTTTAAGGTATTTCATTGTGGATAAAAGTTGTGGATGACCCCTCCGACCTCTCTACCATCCATAATAAAAAAGCAAGCCATCCCTCTAAGAAATAAAATCCGAAAAACGAGTACAACAAGATGGAAGTTTCAAAATAGGGTATAGGAAGGTCAGTCGGTGAAAAATCACTATTACACTTATTAGACTTAATGTGTATCTGTCATCACATGAAAGCTGAAGCCCGCTGGTTTCTCTGTATCTCTGAACAAGCCTGTCAGTGTCACTACAATCACCCATCCAACCGTGTGTCCTTTAGTGTGCTGCTTCGCTGTCAAACATGTCCTTGATGTTCATGAGGCTGAGATGGCCGCCTGCTTTTGTGTCGAGCATCTCATCATGAATTCGGAAACTCGTCTCAAAGAAGTTTCTAAATACGGAGACGCCAGGAATGGATTGTGATTCTTAAAGCCGAGCTGTACGCGGCTCTTTGATGTAATTAGCTGCTAACAAACAAACGGGTTACCGCTTTGATGTCATTCTGCCAGCTGCTCCCGAGGGACAAAAATCCACAAAGTACACCATTCACCTCTGTAAAGTTGTCTGTTTTCTAAAGCAGTTAAGCCGAGGCTGTGAGCTGAATTCATTCCTATAAGTCAGTGAAGGAGAGAGAGAGTTTCATAGAGCAGCTGATCCGCTTTCCCTGCTACCCAGTAATTTCACCGTTCAAGAGACGCATATCTTAGCAGAGCATGAAAAATGCAAAATATGTTCGAGGACCCTAATAGGCAAGGGAGTAAAAAAAATGGAATCATAATAATACACTTCATTACTCCATTCTCTGGACATAAAATATGCAAGGAGGCACTAATTTGTTATCAGGTTAATTATCTATGTTTCAGAGTTGCTGAGGCGTTCACTTTCCCAGATTAATGAATTATGACTCTTATTTACTCTGGCGCGCTTATTTCTCCCATGTCAGAGTGACTCACAGAGCCGCCGGGGCCTGATGGAAGAGGAAAACCCGATCACGAAAAGAGTTTAAAAGAGGATATGACAAAAAAGCTCCGTGAGACTTCAGCTTACGAAGAATCCTCTAAGAAGACAGAATCATCATCTCAGGCATGTAGCATACTGGTGAGAACATAATCCAGCCTCTGAAGAGTCTGTGAAACACCACTACAGCGTCTAAGACCTAAACTACTGTCACCTCGAGGGTCATGTTTCCTGCCACCTGATGGATGTTAAAAAAGATGGACGCCGACACAAACACAAAGATTTGGTTTTTTAAAAAAATTAATTTGACCTTCAAAGGGGGGTGGGGGGGTCGCTGGAGGGGCGGGCCGCCCCCCTAATATAATGGTAGGGGAAACACTGGAGATGAAATCTTGGACTTTCAATGTTTCAGAGTTGGATGTTGTTTCCCAGTTGGACCGGCAGAATGAGAAAATAACGATTAATAATATTGAAGTTTCCATTAAACAGATTTTAATGGAGCTCAAACTTCTGCTGTTGCTCAGCGATTGCACCACTTTCCCCCACACTGATGGTTATCAGAGTCATGTACAAGAGTTATTAAAACATGTTCTGATGGTTTTCTGGGGGAAAATGAATGCCAGCTAATGCATTATTAATGACGGAAAGGTCAAGGCACATCATTACCTACACAGGCTTTATTTATTTGTATGGAGGCTGGCGGTAATTTAGCATGTGCTTCATGTTGACAGGCAAATCTGGGAACCTTTTAGGGATTTAACAACCTTAATAGTGGTTATTAGATTCGAGAGTACCTGCAGAAGAACAAATCTGGAGACTTTGAGAAATGAGGAGTAAAAGGTGAAAGTTGTTTGTTTCTTGTTTGTGCATTAAAACCATTAAATTCTGATGCTTTTGGAATGTGTGTTCATCTTAAAACAGCATGTGTGGACAACATGTTCGCTTGAAGACATTTGTTCCAGTGAGAAAAACTCAAGCCGGCTTACCGTTTACATTCCCCAGGTGGAAATATCCGTCCACCAGGGAGGCTCCATTGTTGAAGTGCTGAGTCATGTGATCAAGCCAGTTGGCCTCCACCCCTTTGACGCCCTCATCACAGTTCTGGACCCGCAGCGGCACCTTGACGGTGTAGTACTTCACCTGGCCCTCTCGGACTGGCGGGTGGTTGTACAAGGCGAGCAGCTCCACCCCTGTTGAGACGAGACAAACAAAAACTTAGCCATTGATTTTACTCAGTCGGGGTGTGACGATAGAGATGTAACCTCGACGGAAGTCCAACGTTTTACTGCATGATTATTGAACTACTGCTGTACTTTGGCTTCAGTCCAGAGAGTAATTTGGCTCCGTCTGTTGGAGCACTTTCCCCTCCTTCAGATGCCAGAAGTTATATATATAGTTATATATATAGTTATATATATCTGCATGCTTACATTGCAAAACAGTAAGCCTTGCATGACATGCTCAAGTTAGTCAGAGTTACATTTACGATGTTTGCTCTCTGTTCATTTTGTGTCCAAAACACAAACAGTTCAGAGCTGTTTCCACACATCTGTCTAATAAAAACATTGCTGCAGCACAAAGTTCAGAGCCACTGGCAGCCCTATTTCTTTTATTTCTTCAGACTTTTCAACAAACAATTATATTCAATTGGAAGAACATTTATTCCCTCTGAGATGAGAAAACAAGAAAACTCTGCCAATTTGCTGAAAGTCAGAACGCTTCCTCGCCAAAACAATTCGGCCAAATTGTTCTCGTCAAGAGCAATTTCATGATTTCCAACCCATTTCATTTTAATTTTCTCAGAAAAAAAGGGGAAAGTAGGAGATAAAAAACTCTCCCAAAAAGATGGATGATAGAAAAACAGCTCTTAAAAATGTGGACAGAAGTTATTTACTGTAGACATCAGCACATAAACATTTTACTCCCTCAATGCAAACGTTTGAAAGAAGTCCCAAAGATCTTCCAACTCCCTTATCCGCATTGAGCAATCTCTCTCCCTCTGACTCTTTTAAAAGTTGTTGTAAAGTTTCCTCACAATTTGTCTGTTCCAGATATTTGACAAGGAAAGCTAACGTGTGCCAATTATTTTACTGGCAGGACGGACGATTTTTGTTACCAAACCACGAGATAAAACAAATGGTTGAATTGGACTCAATGAATAATGTCTTATTTTTGTCCAGGGGTTCCAAAACTTTTCAGCCTGCGACCCCCAAAATAACGGTGATAACAACTGGAGACCCCCATTGTCCCTGGAGGTGGTTAAAACATTTAATGCCTATCCAAACATTGGCAAAGAACAGCACAAAAGAACAGCTCAAACTGAAACACGAGAAGCAGAACATTCTTAATCTCTTGAACTTTGTTCTGTTTGTATTTTCACAATAATTGATAAGATATGCTATTTTACATTTTTTAAAAAAAATGTTTTAGGAAAGAATCTCACAACCGCCCCCTCCCCTCTCAGTGTCTCACCCCCCCAAGAGGTCCCGAACCCCACTTTCTTTTTTTTTTAGCAACAATGCATGTACATGTTCTTGTAACAGCTATAGAATCCTTTGTGTCTGAGAGTCTAATCATGTATCGTGTAAAATGTGTGTTCTGTATTTCTAGCACTTCTCTGTATCATATATGTGCTTCAACCTCTCTTCTGTTTAACATGAATGTCTGTTCTCTGGTGAGCAAATGCCAGCCAGAAAGTCAAATCTGTATGCAAGACACTTTAACACAGCCCACAACATCATTATCTTATCGTGAACAAAAGCTCCACCTGGCAGTTGCAAAATAGACGAGAGATGAAAAAATGATCCAACATGAGTTTTGTGCTGCCTTGAGCTGGACGTGATTGCGCTGAAATTCTCATCCAAGAGAGCTTCTGCCTCTTTTTTTTTTCCCTCCTGCTTGTTCTTATTCCACAACAAATGTTCAGTGATCAAGAGCAATTTGATCATTTTCATGCTACTAGTCATCCCCATATTCCTTTTTAATGTCCCGCTGAAGTGATGTTACTCGTCTGTCGCAGAACTTAAAAAGGGACCGTTTCATTGTATCCGACTTAATTCTTTGTACAACCTTGAATAATGCATTAAAAGCTCTCCTGCTCGCTGTTGTTTACATCAAGCAGAAATATACATAATGCAGCGGGCCTCAGAGGGGAGAAACAGGCTTGGAAATTTGCTCACAGTAGGAATGCCGCCGCTTCTTCTCGCTCACATCGCTCTAAATCAAAGTGGAAGGAGTTTTATTTGTTGTGATGTGAGTGAGTGAGTGAAATATTTGCCTTGCTCGGCTCGCAAGACGCGAGATGTGAGTGGGGCTTGGAATCGGGCAGAGAGCGATTCAATTCCGGTCTGGTAACATTTTCCCCCCTTTTCTTTCTTTGCAATGCAAATGTCGGCCTGTCATTCCCCAAGTGAACCAGATGGATGAGCAGAATGTGCGGCTCTGCCACCCACACACCAGTCCACCTACACACACACACTTTGACGTGGCGGTGATGGCGGGCGGGCGGGCGGGCGGGGGGAGTCATGGCTCAGTCCCTTTGGGTTTCCTCTGCATGTCTGTCCATCCGTCCGGCAGGCACCCAAGGCCAATGAATCATTTATAACCATTTCTTGTCTGGCTCGTTTGACCGCCGCGACAGCTGGACACCAAATCCTCCAAAATCTTGTCATTTGTCACTCTTGAGAAAAGTTGCCGAATATTCAAACACTCCCCTCCCTTGTTCTTCTCGTCCTCCCCTCAACGCTGCAACGACGACAATATGGCGAACCAATCTTGGACGACACACAACAACGAGATGACATCCTACTCTACATGCCAAGACTACATGTTTCCTCACTGTGCATGATTTTGTAGCGACCTGCATCACATAAACTGGTTTACAGTTTGTGTGCACAAGCCTTAGACGATACACCACTACTGTTTGTCCCATAAAATCCTTTATGTGTGTCAGCGAGCTGCAGGCAGGTCATAAAAACAACACTGCTTTTTGGAAATTGTGCCAAATATACAAACTGATTTAGAAAGCTCTTATTTTCTGTGATGACAGTATAACAACATAAAACCACACTCAACACAGATGATTACATTGCTACCGATGGGACTGTTATTGACAGTGGTCATGTTTGTTCCATTTATAACAGCCATTAGGAGAACAACATGCTGCCTGGCCTCCATCTTTCTCACAATACAGCATGTGCTCTGTCTAATAGATGAGAGTGTTTCATGCATTGCATTTAATGATGGTCTAATTACGCTTTGATTATAGCGACATGGCCACTGTGATTAAAGTGGAGGGGGTAGGCAGCACTGTTGCTAACCTTTAATGGTCAGGAAAAAAACAAAAACATTCTGGGTTGGTAGACATCTTTTCAGTTGGGATATGTCCACTTGCATCACAGAGGCTAACTTGCCGTTTCCACAGGATCCATGTGCGTAGTGTTCTGTCTCTGCCGGGCCCATGCTCCGCCCTACAGTGGGGCGTTTTGCTGTCCATTTGGTGCCTGTTTTGACGTAATGTTGATAAAGTGATGGGATATGATCAGGAGTCTGTATGTTCTGTATTGAAATTGATCGGATGCCTGATGTGTTCCCTTGTCTGACTTCCTGCCTGGGTCAATCTGCTCTGTTCAGCTTCACTCATGTTTGCAGCTGGCTCCTCCTAAAATAGGTCGTGCTGTGGAAATGCAAGCATTGACTAGAGTGGGCACGATCAGCTCTGGACTGTACGGTGTGAACCCAGATGAACGCAGTGAACGCAGATCCTGTGGAAACTGCCAGTAGGCGCATTGACGAAAGGACACATCAGTGGGATAAAACCAACAAGGTGTTTTCACTAAAAGAGAACAAATCTTGTCTTACGATGTTAAAATGCAGGCATGAAAAATCCATCTTGCTGAGGTATCACTCTACTCTTTAAAATCTGTCAGTTAAGACTGCAAACTTTTATAACTGGACTCTCATCTTAACTACAATACTAACTGTGAAGCCGAAAGAAAACAGGGAAGAAAACAGAGGACTGAATGATGTAAAGGAGTATGAGTCATCACCCCTTGGCCTGAAGCACAGACTCTGCTGTGACTGTAAAAATACTGATTTGATTATTGCCTTGGAAACATGACTGTCTGAGCAGATGTTTGGTCGATGTCGATGCATTCAAATCATTGAAGTTCAAATCATTATCATTCAGATAACAGTCGATGACTTATGTTTTGTTTGAAGGTTGGGATGTGATTAATTAGTTGCATCTTTGCAGAAATGTATCTCCCCTCATTTTAATGTTTTTTTTTGTTATTTTCTTGTTTTTACACTTTTCATCCTTTTTGAGGTATTTTTAAGTCACAATGCATGCCTCTGTTTTTTAACCATGACACAAAACATGATGAAACAACATGATAATATAGCAACAGGTCCCTTCCCCAGCACTGTGTGGTTTGACCCAGCTTGAGATAGGACCAGAACATCTCATAATTCCTGTGAGAAGCTACAACATGCTGCATAAGAGCAGATACTTCATTGTTAAGGAGGAACACAAGGTTAAGTGGCCTTTGATGTTTAACAAACTCCATTAGCATAAATCTCAAAAACATGTCTCTTGCCAAGCTCACCACTCCCCCTGTCCCCTTGTGCTACAGAGGCCTGGAAAGGACAGAAGCAAACATCCCTTTTCACAGCAGAGATTTGCTGCAGACGGTGACACTTTACCAGGAAACAGAAGTCATAATACTGAAGAGTCGTTTGCCTTTTGGTTGTATAACAGGAACAAGAGTGTGAGCAAGGAATTGTGCTAATGCTTCAGATACATTTTATAGTCATTTTTATGCTATAGGGCAGTAAAACGAAATTTAATGCCTGAATAATCTGACATCTAAAGCTATACTTCTAGACGCACTAGAAGAGAGACGTACATTCACACAATTGGACGTGTACGACGGGTTCTTTGAACCTAATAGCACAAATTCATCACATTAAGAGACAATCTTAAGCCTTTCAGAATAAAGTCTGCCCGGCTAACCCGAGTCTCTCTCTCACTGGCAGCTCTGCTAACAAGAAAACGAGCACACGAGTGCGGTTAGGTCGGTGAGAGCATGTCTCTTCAAAGGCTTATCTGATGGTGGCACGGCTGTCCAAATGACGAGGTCTGCGGCAGCAACCCTGCCATGATCTCGCAGCGAGGCTTTTCAACATGACATGTCATCATTTCAATGTGTGTTTCTCTAATCTGAGGAGCTGGACACTGATCCCATCAGAGCACAGATAACACAGATCTCAAGGATAAAACCAGGCGGCTGAAAAGACTTCTTCTGCATGTTGATTAAGATGCTGAAGATTTCCAGATTACACCTTCGATAAAGCTCTTTCCTTTAATTCTATGTTTGTTTGTTGAAAGCTCATTATGATCTTATGTCATGACAGGAAATGCAAACAATCCGTTTTTAGGATTAGAGGATTAGATGCTTGGCTTTAAACGCTTTTGTGAAATGTTGCTGCGCTTCAATATTCACTTTTATCTCTTTCCTTTTGGATTTCATTGCACACTTTATATTAAAAATGTCTTTGTTTAAATCAAGCAGCAGCCTCTGATTATGAAATATGAAGCTAATGGAGTGGTTAAATGCAGTTCCCTGACTCTCCACTTGAGGCTGGCTGCAAAAAACAGGGATCCTCATTAGGTCCCATATTAAAAAGCCACTTTTTAATGCAAAATTACACATGTTTACAATATTTTTAAAGCTGGATTTTTATGAAACTCAGGTGTTTTGATTATATTTAGCATTGATGTCTTCGAGCTGGGGATCCAACCACCAACCATCCATTTGAAAGATGGCCGCCTCTACCTCTGAGCCAGGCTTAGGCTCAGTCTTGGTGGCCATTAATGTTCTATAAAGACATTTACTCATGCAGATCTTATTTGAAAGTTTTTATGGTATGAAATGTTGTTGCATAATAACCCTGTCTTATAAAAATAGCACAACACAACACAACCGCCACTATTCATTTTAGATTGAATGGACTGCTGTTTGTGTTCTGCCCTGGAGTCACCAGGATGGTGTTGGGATGGATGGGTGTCATAGAAAGTGCAGGACAGACACACCAGTCATGTGTTTGCATCCACACTCTGGTCTGCTTGTGAAAAGGTCTTTTTTTTGTCCACTATGTTTCAATCATTGCTATTAATACACAGGTAGGGGTGACGTCTTACGCAGATGCAAACAATGATTTTCCAGTCGTTCTTACAGTTGATTTGAAGGTTCATTGAAGTAAATTGATAAAGATATGAGAACAAAACATACAGTTTCCAGTGAACGACGACTCTACCTACTGAGCCACAGCTGCCCCAAATCCATCCATCCATCATCCATCTGTCCATCCATCCATCCAGCCATCCATCTGTCCATCCATCCATCCATCCATCCGTCCATCATCCATCTGTCCATCCATCCATCCATCCATCCGTCCATCCATCCGTCCATCCATCCATCCATCCATCCGTCCATCCATCCATCTGTCCATCTGTCCATCCATCCATCTGTCCATCAATCCATCCATCCATCTGTCCATCAATCCACCCATCCATCTGTCCATCAATCCACCCATCCATCTGTCCATCCATCCATCCATCCATCTGTCCATCTGTCCATACATCCATCTGTCCATCCATCCATCCATCCATCTGTCCATCCATCCATCCATCCATCCATCCATCCATCCGTCCGCCCATTTAATGTTTCTTAATGTTCCCTCATTCATCAACATGTCTTCCACAAACTCTACATGCTGTTTGTAAATAGTTGCACATAGAGATAATTTCTTGGAGACAGATCTGTGTCTTATTCAGACATTAGAGTACATCTGTCACTTTCATGTTATTCTTTCCATTTTCTGTTCCCTTACAATCCCTTTCTTAAAAACCATCCAAGCATTTAAGTCCCCAAACTTATGGGCTCAGTTTCAATCCAGATCTCCAGTCCCAGCAATGGAGATCCTCTTTCGCCCGTAAGCCGCAGACTCTCGCCAGCTCCACCGCCAACACTTGCACGGTGTTCACCTCGAGATCTGAGGATTAGCGCCGACAAGCCAAGCAGCAGCCGAGACTCCCGGGCCTCCTCGGCAGACTGGGCATTAGTAGAGAGGGACATGGGCGCTTGGCAGGAACCCTCGCCACCCTGGCTGGCTGCTACACCGGCGCTGCTGGCGTCGTCGCAGAGAATCAGGGGGATGAAGGTGGGAGGGGGGGGGAATGAGAGCTGTGAGGCTGAGGGAGGTAGAGGACGAGGCAGTGGGGGATTATCTCACTGCAAAATGCACTGTGGGGAGGCCCAGATGGACTAGTGGGCTGTGGTCTGCTGTGATGCCAAGAGTGTGTTAACGCTCACATACAAAAATATAAAGTATGCACACAACAAAGAGTACATTCATTATGCAACACCTCGTATTAGGTGCTTTGAACCTAATCTCTGTGCACACACTGTTCACACAAATATACAGTATTCACACAGACACACACACATGGCAACACTCCCACTGGGATTGGGTGTAATGCTCAGTTTGCACATGACACGTATCAAAAAATAGAGTCCGTGCAATAGGACTGTAGGAGGGGGTGATGGTGGTGGGTGTCTCCATCTGTCAATCCCAAAAAAAAACCCAGAAATTAAGCTATAAACTATAGACAACTATAAATGTCTGCGCTAATTTCAACAAGATTCCCAAAGAAAAGAGTGTACCACTAATAACTCAAAGGAGATGTACTGTAGCTACTTACGCCACACTTTCTGGGAAGATAAAATTCAAGCAATGAAATCTGCACTTTCCAAAAAAACTCGACAAAACGGTTGTGGTGGATTTCACAGACTCCCAGCTTCATTGGCTGAGAGTGAATTTGTATGCACCACATCTATAAGAAGATTCCTTTTTTCTGGGTAACGGATAGAGAGGATTAAATCCCAAGGCGGCCCATTGTTGTGTAACATTGAGGCAATAGCAGGAAATGACACCTCCGCAGCTGCCAAATGTTTAAAGAGAGGATCTCTGGCACCACACTGCTCTTTAGTTAAACAGCCAAAAGGTATGGCTTCAAATGAAACACAAATTACTCAGATATGTAGACAGATATTGGCTGAAGAATAGTAGCTGTCAGTTCGGATCTGAGTGAATGTGTGAGACAAAAAGCTACAGTTTACAGCGGGCGCTCTTGGGTGCAGGATTTAACCTCTGACTGCATTGGCTGATCTGGCACCAGCAGTTGACTGCAGTTTGGTGGAAAAGACCTGCAGGTATGACTTTGCAAAAACCTGCTGATAACACATTTGCCCTCGTTTTTGGGATCCGTTAAACATTTTGATAGCATTAATTCAAAGTCCCAGAAAATGCAGAAACCAGTTCAAGTCTCACAAACATCAAGCCTGTGCTGGTGCAGCAGCTGCAGCCTTTCGCAGTTTGCAGTTTTGACATTTAATTATCATAATTATTATTTCTAATTAGGCCTTTCTCTATCATTTATAACCGTGGCTGTGTGGTAAGTCCTGTGTCATTGGGATTTGAAAGTGTTGTCAAGTTCAGTAAAGTTTTGAAACATTTTTTTGACATTTGAGTTAACATCCCCCATTAGACTAATTAGTGAACTTTCCTTTAAAGGGCGTGTTAATCCTAATAACAAAACCGTTTTAAAGCTCCTGTGGGAAAATGTTGGTTATTTTTGATATTATCAGATATATTCTGATACTGTGGACAAAGTGGAACCCTTTATCTCTTTGCTGATTTTGTCCCTTACATGCATTGTTGTTTTTTTAACCCCAAATTATAATCCTACTTTCATTTACTAGGAATCTTTATTACTCATTGAGAATCTTTGCTGTTGAAAATGTAAAAAAAAAAAAAAAAGGCATTTTCAGTGTTGGCTGTGA
The DNA here is from genome assembly GCF_963584025.1 of Labrus mixtus. Taxonomy (NCBI): domain Eukaryota; kingdom Metazoa; phylum Chordata; class Actinopteri; order Labriformes; family Labridae; genus Labrus; species Labrus mixtus. Next base: position 9,888,522 of record NC_083622.1, on the reverse strand, counting down.
ATCACTCAAAACAAAATGTATGTCCAAAGTCACAATTTAAGGTTTAAAGAAAAATGCAAACATACATCTGCAAACTGAAATCTATGAGCTGCCTGTTGCAACACATCCTGAATAATGGATTTCAACATAAGTCCCACCTCTGGCAAGGCAAATAGCCAATACTAGTTAAAGATTTTGGGGTGGCCAATACATTTCAAGGGGGGCCCATGCCACCCCTCTGGACACGCCCCTGCTCTTTTTGCTAATGTGTACTGAAGGATCTACAAAAGCACCCTGGCTCTTGGTCAAAACATTACCTACTGTTTCAATGTTTGAGCAAGAATCATCAAAAAAATCTCCTAAAATTGGTCAACATATCTACATCGACTGTTGTCACTACCTTTTGTAATCCCCTTTCCTTCATATTCATTCATTTTTCACAACATGTACGAATTTTATAGTCCCATTTAACATGTTCTTTCATTAACACTTAATTTCCCTCTTAGTCTAAGTTAATAAAAGCAACCACAGAGACCACTCACCATCTCCCCTCTGCCGGCGGTATCTCAGCCTCTCCTTTGTCTCTCTGTCTTTGTTGTTATTGTGACACGGCGAGTCCTCCTCCGTCAGATCTCCCTCTGATATTGGAGACGCTGCAGGCGACACCTCATCCTGACTGCCCTGCACCTCGCTCCCTGAATGGTTCCCAGTGTTCTCACTCAGTGCTCCTTCCTCGTTCCCCTCTTTGTCCACTGCATCAGCTCCGGGCTCTGGGTGGTTTCTGGGGCTTGAGGGGTTTGAGGGGCTGCAGCTGCCCAGAGAACCGAGCACAGAGCTGGGGCTGGAGTGCAGGGAAAGAGAGGGGGTGTCTGGTTGTCTGATCCGGGTGCACGGGGCCCCATAAGGTTCCTGGACGAATCCAACGAACATCACCCCCTGGTCAGCAGCGTCCTGGATCTGCTGTAGGATGCAAGACAAGAACAATTAAAAGTTAGAGAGATACAATAAAACACAGATGATGTTTCTTTCCATTCATTGATTTGACTTAGTTTTAAACATGAACCAAACGATAACAAAAAGCTAAATTGCAACTTCTTTAACAATGCGATAAATCCTAAACTGAATAAAGACAACTAACTGACACATACACCATCTTTTGAGGTTACCATGTAGTGTGTCACTGTTTCTGCAAACTGAAAGGTTGACAGTTCGTTCATAAGAAGCAGTTTAGCCTTTAAGGATAAAAAGCCTTTAAGGATAAAAAACTGCCATTCACCATTGCGCCTTAAAGGCCCGAGTTCAATGACAGAGACGCGACAATATTGATTTGTCAGAGCTTTAACCACATGGCATATGACTCAGAGTTTCCCAGTGCACCCAACGCCACCATTTTAAAAGTCATTTTTGCCTCCAAATTTCAAAATCATGTTTCGAGAGGCTCTAGTGGTTGTGAAATAGCTTCATGGTGTTGTCAGCTTTTCACTTATTTATATTGTGTGAATATATGCACTGTGTGGTATGTTATGGTATGGTATGGTATGGTTTGATATGATATGGTATGGTATGGTATGGTATGGTGTGGTATGTTATGTATGGTATGGTATAGCATGGTGTGGTATGGTATGGTATGGTTTTGTATGGTGTGGTATGGTATGGTATGGTATGGTATGGTATGGTATGGTATAGTATGGTATGGTATGGTATGGTATGGTATGGTATAGCATGGTATGGTTTGGTATGGTGTGGTATGGTATGGTATGGTATGGTATGGTTTGGTGTGGTGTGGTATGGTATGGTATGGTATGGTATGGTATGGTGTGGTGTGGTGTGGTGTGGTGTGGTGTGGTGTGGTGTGGTGTGGTGTGGTGTGGTGTGGTGTGGTGTGGTGTGGTGTGGTGTGGTGTGGTGTGGTGTGGTGTGGTGTGGTGTGGTATGGTATGGTATGGTATGGTTTGGTGTGGTGTGGTGTGGTGTGGTGTGGTGTGGTGTGGTGTGGTATGGTATGGTATGGTTTGGTGTGGTGTGGTGTGGTGTGGTGTGGTGTGGTGTGGTGTGGTGTGGTATGGTATGGTATGGTATGGTATGGTTTGGTGTGGTGTGGTGTGGTGTGGTGTGGTGTGGTGTGGTGTGGTGTGGTGTGGTGTGGTATGGTATGGTATGGTATGGTATGGTATGGTATGGTATGGTATGGTATGGTTTGGTATGGTATGGTATGGTATGGTATAGTATGGTATGGTATGGTGTGGTATGGTATGGTATGGTATGGTATGGTATGGTAATGTTGACAGACGTTGATATAGATTCAGTCATTTTCATCAAAGATCACATTCAAAAATGAGAATGCAAATCTTTCACAGTCATATTTAACATGAATTTATATTTTGTTGCTCAGATAAAACAAGCTTATCCTACTCTCTGAAAAATTTGACGGAGTTGGTGGACATTTTTTTTTCTACAACTGAAACACTGAAGAGTTGATTAATCGAGGAAGTGATTGGCAGACTTATCAATCTTATCATTGCCGCCTTCTTCTTGATCAGGGACGACAATGAAGTAATTAAAATGTGACAATCAACCAGCTGAACATTTGCCTGATAAATGTTCAGATTCACAAGCAACTCAGAAAATGGCAAAAAAAAGTTTCTTTTTTTGGCATTTGACTAGTTGTTAACACGTATTTCTTTCCCTGGACTTGACTGCCTGTACTTTTGGCGTTCTTGAATGTGAAGCTGTTGGAGAATTTTGGTTTTAGCTATTATTTGAGTGGAAGTTTTGGGTTGAGAGCATGAGCAAAATGTCAAATACTTCACTTCAGAATGCAAAATAGGACGCAGAACATATACACAAACTTCTTTCCAGGAAATCTTCAAACTGAGACTAAACTTTTAGACTACGTACGAGTTAAATTATTTAAAAATGGACTTGTTTTTCCCCGCTATACTTTACATAAAGCCTTCTGCAGCTGTTGGATTTCTGTTCTTCTCCACAGACTCTGCTTTTTTCAGTCCTTTCAGCTTCTCCAATCACACAGTTTTTGATTAGATTGGAGCGGCCGCAACCCCAGTCAGGCCCGGGCCGCATCCAAAATCCAGCTCCCTACATTTTTCTTCTCTGTTTTATTGTCATCTGGCACTTTATGTCAATATTGGGATTCTGCCACGGAGCGAGATTGAAATGTTAACTGTCAGAGAATGTTAATGATGCCATTCTCTATTTCTGCCCCCCCCCCCCCCCCCCCTCTCCACCAACACCCCCCAACGCCCATGACAAGGCGGCCACGGTGCTGTCTCCATCTCGAGCCACGGTAAGGGAAGAGAATGAAAATCAAATCAAATGCGCAGGTTATTCACTATGAAATTAAATTGGAAAACAGTTGCATTGTTTCCAGCCATATTGTTTAATATCAGTGCACGCTCTCTGGGTCTTTCCACATCATATTCCTCATACCAATATGTTGAAATGGAATTGCAGAGATAAAAGGGAGCAACTGTTGTATCTCATTTAATGGTAATGCATGCAGAGAGAGAGAGTGAGAGATGAATGGCTTTGGCTGTCTAATGCTGGTGCAGTTGATATCAGAGTACATTTGAATAGAGGGCTGTAATGATCAAATTTATTTTTAGTACCATTATTATTATCATTTCAATTTCATCAAATCCCTCGTCTGACAAAGTAGAACAAGTCAGATTAGATTTTTTTTTTCCAGAGACGTCTTGCCAGCAGTCCATCATCATAACAAAGATTGCAGATAAACCCAAAATACACTGCGGGTTTATAGTATTAGTGTGTGATCGATAAAATGGGAGTGAATCTCCAAAATGTAAAAGAGATTCAGTGTTAGTACAAAGGCTAAATAACTAGGATAAATGAGGGTCTATTTATGAAATTCTTAGCATTGGTACTAAAGTCGTCCCTTAATATTTTATACTAGATATCAATCTTGATAAAACACCAGTTGTTTTCAAATTTGTCATGCAAGCTTAAAATCCCCAAATCTGTTGGTTTCAGCTCCTATGTGTTTGCTGCAAACGCTGACTTACATCACTGGAATTGGATATTTAAGAATACTAAATATGTAGCATA